>NC_134120.1:19981447-20287236 GCF_040939455.1 Microcebus murinus
AAAGCAATATAATAGCCTTGATACAGGCACTACAGCTAAGAAAGCCAGAACAAAAATATATCAGGGAAGTTATATGTAAAATTATACCCTTGAAAGGCACAAGAAAATAGGCCAATATATAATTTAAGGCAGAAAATATAGTGTCTACTTATTTCCCATTTCCTTTTTTTTTTTTTTTGGAACATAGAAACCAAGATACCATTTGAGTAGTAAGGTGAATGGTATAACTTGAGAATAATTGATTTCACCAGGTATTTAAGCATCTTGCTTGAGTCAAAGAGAAAAAAAGTTTAAATATTGATTCTTGTTGTATGAAAACACCTCTTATGGAATAAAATGCACTTCTCAAGAATAACCACTAAGAATTCAGAGTATTACAATAATGCACTCATATTAAAATAAGCATGACATACCAGCTTGGGCTCTTACAAAATGAAATATTAGTTTGCAGGCTATATCAGAGAAAAAAAAACACATAATTTTTTGTAATACCTTCCAATCCAAGATCTTTTTAAAGTAACAAACCAGAATCTTTAAAACTATTGTCACAAAGGTAGTTTCTATCTAGTGTTTGATGGGAGAGATAGGATTGCAAATCAGAATGCTTCCTATATAGAACAGTGCCCTTTTTGCTTTTAAGTGCAGCAAAATTTAAGCATGGCCAATATTCAGTAATAAATACATGCAACTGGGTCTATATTAAGTAAGGAAATAAGATCATACCATGAAACAGTTTTCTCTTATAAAGCCACAGAAGTGGCTATTTAACAGAAGCATATCTTCAAGGAAACTGTCAAATTAGGCCCTAAATAATTAATCTCTGAAACCAGCAGGCTTTCCGTCTCAGAACAGCCATCTCAAAGACACGATTTACCATGTAATTACATGGGACATTACAATGTATTTATGAGGTCATTCGTTACAATGTACAGTAATTACGGACGACTTACATAGCTATTTATGTCTCATAAAATGAAGTGAGACTAAATATTTTAATTGTGTTGGAGAAATAAAGGAAAATATTTGAGTTCCAAATGTCAGGTAAGATTATGGGTCAGATTCACCTAACTCATATTAACAGCAGGCTGCTTCCAGAACCCAAGTGTTTTGTTTTGCTTTCCTGTTGAAAATGAAGATTGGAGGCATTCTGACAAATACTCCCTCCAAGAATGAAGTAAATAAAATTGTTCTCCCCAATTTCAATCTTCAGGAAACACCAGAAGACAGACCAATAGTATGATTTACTATTTATACTTTACATCCAAGCCATAAATGTTCAGGTGTCAACAGAATTGCTAGATTAAAAACAATGTCATATACAATGTTTTCACAGGTGGTGCACCGTGCAACTAAACAGACAATAAAATAGCTGCCCTTATGGTTTTCACTTCTATTACTTTAGATGAAAATAGTATTTTTTGCTTAGATTTCCAGGCTTATATTCAGGCCTCAAATACACAAATCGCAATCTGTTTTCATTTCCTAAAAAAGTGGGCAATTCTAATACAATTTTCAAAGTCGTGTTTTCCAAAGTTTCTTTCCCTCATCCCAGTCTATACTTGGAAATTCTTGCTGAAACTAACAGGTGAATTTTGGCAGCTGGCAGAAAAGGTTTCTGTGCTTGTTACATCTGAAACATGATGGACATATGCATAATCAAGAGAACTCAGTGGTCTCAAAATTACATTGCTGATTTTAAAAAAATAAAAATAAATAAAAAAAAAACTTTTTGGGTTGCTAATGACTGATTTTATTTGGAGTAATGTCCACAGAAAATCTCACTGTTATTTACATTTATTACTTTATTAATTTATCAAATAAGCACCCTGAGTGCCTGCTATGTTCTAGGTGGGGTGCCAAAACAGAGGCACATTACCTAAAACACTTTCTTTGGAGACCATGATCCTTTCTAGTGTAAGATTTGATGATGCTGTTGCTAGAGCGGGTTTACTTAAATCACTTAAGATAAATAGACACACCATACTATTATCCCTTTTTGAGAAAATAAATTCTGGCTTCATATGGAACTTATATGTCTAAATTAGAATGGTTATTATTTGATGAATTATGAAATGCACATGATATTACCCAGCCTTTGTTCACCCAGACTTTGCTTGCCCTGCCTTCACTTATTCTTGCAAAGCTGCCTCCCATTCATGTGATTCAATGGTTAGAAAGTACAAAATGTTGTCTCATTATGATGGTACCTGTAAAATGTTTCTTTCTTTCTACACTTGAGCCTGTCTTGTGGATTTCAACAATCGTTTTTCAAAAGGAATAAATGTCAAATTTTTTGTCATATAGATATTCTAACCATCAAATTGCTATAAATATGTGAACAAATTAATGTCTGTAAAAGCTAATCAGTAGGTTGACAGTGATACCCACTGCAGCCTCCTGGCAAAACAGGGATTTTATCAGTGTTTAATGACTGTTACATTTCTATATAATGGTCCCAGAATTTGCCAAATCCAGATACTCAGAACCCACACAACCATCTGCAGAATGTTGCCTGTTAATATGCAAATAAACCAATTAAAATTCACAGACTCATTCAACAGCCAGTCAGGTCAATTCTGATCAACTGTACCAATTTTATTTATATATGCATACAGAGCAAGTCTGTTTTCCACTGAAGTTCAGAGAAGTGACTGAGAGTAGTTGCGAATACATTCTTACAACTTATCCCAACTTAAGAACAGTAAGAGGTAGTTTACTTTTGAAAAAAATATAGGTAACTATCAATACTTCAATCAGTATTTCAATTAGCTATGCAATCGTTATGCATCTAATTGATTAGCAATTAGCAGCACCTGTAGTTGGCTATAATTTTAATTACTGATTACATTAGGGCTGATTACTTAAAGTGATATGTGCATGAGTGCCATTGGATTATAAAGAAAAGAATAAAACAATTCCAAAATAATTAGTCTATTAAAATTGAGATTAAACCTAATTCAATAAAATATTTTAAAAGATTTTTATTTCAAGTAGTACTAATAGGTTTTTCCTTAAATTATGCAATACGAAGAGAAACTTATCTAATGATCATTTTAACATAACTAACCTGAGTTTTCCTGGAGGACGAGGAAGTAATTCAGAATATGCCATTGTCCATCAGAATAAAAGGTATTAGAAAGAAGGTCCTAGGTAACAATAGATACAATTTATAATCTACTTTAGTAAAAATTCATGTTTTAGAAGTGAAAATGTTTGTTGATCTTTTATTATGATGATGACAAACTAGTCAATAATCGTTCTCAAAAAGAGATCTTGAATTATGTTTTTAGGCACAATAAGAATGTAAACCATTATTCTAAACACAGGTTTTCTGAAAGAGAAAGTCAATTTTTAACTAATATACCTCAAAACCATGCCATAGTACCAAACATCCCAATGTGAAAACTACTACATCTGTTCATTTTGGTATTCTGAGAGAGGATTTGTAGCAAATTAGGATTGCAATTATACTCTGGAAGAACAACTGACTCTTCTAAACCTAGAACAAAGTTCTATCCAGTTCTCTACTATTGCAACATAATTTTGGGGGGCTTGAGGACCTCAAAAAGTGGACTGAGGCAGGGGCTACAATAACCTTTTTATAATCTCTTTTGTTATAAACAAAATTATTTGTGCAGAAGACTGTTTTACACATACTCAGAGAGTTTGATATAAGAGATATAAAATTAGAATAATGTGAAATACCACTGCATAACCACTAAGGTAGTTATGAACAAAAAGACAGATAATGACAATAATTGCTAGGATATGGAGAAACAGGAATCTTCATACGCTGCTGGTGGAAATGTAAATTGGTACTGCCACTTTGAAAAATAGTCAGTCAGATCCTCAAAAATTTAAACACAGAATTAAATAAAAGCCAGCAATTCCTTCCTAATTACATACCCCAGAGAACTGAAAACATACATCTATCCAAAAATGTATACACAAATGTTGGCTTACTCACAATAGCCAAATGCCCAACCACCTGATGAATGAGTAGACAAAATGTGGTCTATCCATACAATAGAATATTATTTACCCATAAAAGGGATGAAGTACTGACACATGCTACATTGTGGATGAACTTTGAAAAGATTATGCAAATTGAAAGGAGCCACTCACAAAACACCACATAGGGTATAATTCCATTTATATAAAATGCATTGGATAGCAAATATATAAAGACAGGAAATGAATGGGAGATTGCCTATGGCTGAGTTTGGGAAAGGAGTTGGAGAGAGATGAGAGGTGAATGCTAAAGGATATAGGATTTCTCTTAGGAGTGACAAAATGTTATAAAGTTAATTGTGGTGATAGTTTCACAACTTTAAGTGGGTAAATTGTATGGCATGTAAATTATCCACCATCTCTGAGGATGTTAAAAAAAAGAAATAATTGGGCCACAAAAAAACAGAATAGTATAATGAACCCCAATGCGCCCATCACTTGATCTCAAATTCTCAATACATTGCCACTCTTGTTATATATAAAATGCCAAAGACTCTGGATGGAGATTTTATTTAAAGAAATTCTAAATATTTTTGTGAAGTGGAGAAACATGCCTACATTTTTGAGTCTTGCCATAAGAAGTATGGCAAGTATATTCCTGAGGGACCTGAAACCAATCTGTGGTTGTCCCCTACTATGGGTATGATGCTATGTACACATGGAATTTACAAATATTTCAAGATGGTGATGGGGACTGAATGGGCTAACTAGGACCTCCAGAAGAAGGCAGCACACAGAGCAGTAAGTCCCACTCCATTGCCTCAGGTGTCTTTACTGAGGACATTTAGAAAGCAGGGTACAGTTAGGGACTAATGCATCTGCAAATTTGTTTCAGAGCTCTAATAATGCCCGTGAAAAACTCTTGGAAGCTCCATTCCAAGTCTTTTTAGTGATTAATGTATAACAGAACTAGAGGGAAAAAATTAGTTCTAGCCTACATAGACTTTTTTTTTTTTTGAGGGTAGAAGGGATATAAGTGGAAGTTGGTAAACTATTGTGTGCAAATGAATGGTTAAACTATGAATGAAACTTATGAAAGATCTCAGAAAAATCATATTTCATATGATTATTTATCTGCTTATTCCCAAGAAAATGAGAATGTATGTAGTGTGTTCATAGTCTATGTACTTTTCCTCACAGTGTTTATCACAGTTCAATGCTTCCATATATGTTTGATTATCTGATTAATGTCTTTTTAAAAAGCTCCCTAAAACTTAAGCTCATAAACTTTTCTCTGTCTCTTACCACAAGATCCTTAGTGCCAACAACAATGTCTACACTTTAGAAATATATTCAATAAATAGTTGGGGAAGTATTAATAAATAAGAATTTTAATGGCACTGGTTCTTCATTTAATCAAATTTCACTTCAAATCATAGCACTTTGTTTTTTCCTGTTACTAACATATTAATGGCATTCCCATCATACTTAGAAGACATTATTTGGGTCTGATTTTGGCTCATACATACAATGAAGTAAGAAACAAAGAAATGTCAGATAGGAAGGGTGACAATTCTTGAGGCATCTGGCAAAAATTTGAAGGAATAAAAAGGGATAAATAAAAAGTGCATGTGTGAGAAAGAGATTGATTGCCTACACCTGAGTGAATTGAGTGTCACGTAAAAAACGGTTTGAATTCTAGCTCTCCGTAACATTCCCAAGGTGATGCCCTTGGCTCACTGGAGGAAGAGTTGGGGGTGTGTTGAGGAGGGTGAGATTTTTAAGAGGCGAGAGAAGGAAAGCGTAGAGTCTCTGATACCCAGAGGAGGGTTAGGTGTGGTTGGCAGGTCATATGGCTGCCACCTTATCAAGCTGGATGTTTGTGGAGCAAGACGAGCCTATATATAGCATGGACAAACTCATATTAAGGTTCAGAAAAAAGTTAATTTGAGTAAATGACAAGTGACAATCGTGGCCAATTGGTAAAACTACAGATTGGAAATGTATGCATGTTCTTACACACATTGATGATATACATTTGTAATACTGGACCATGGTTTATTTATTTATTTATTTATTGTCCTTTTTAAATTTTTTCTAGCATATTATGGGGGTACAAATGTTAAGGTTACGTATATTTTCAACTTTAAAAGTTGAACACATCTTAATACCTTTGTTGCATTTTGAAGGACGCCTACAACAATGAAGTTAAGCACAACCCCAAGGCCATCTTTTGATATTCTCATTTAAAGTTTTGATTTGTATGTATTATCTATAATCTTTGCTTCCCAATTTGATTTAAAAACATCTTTAAAATAATATTGATCAGATCAGTAAACTAATACTAATCAGTAAACCATGCTGATGCTTTAACTGAAGACTCTGAGCTTAAACTTGTAAGAAAAGAAAAGAGAGAGATACAGAAAGAGAAAGGGAAGAATAAAAGAAGTAAAAAAAATGAAAGTTAGTTCTTTCTTCCCTGGAATAAATTAGAATACATTTGTTTGTAGCCAGACAGATGGCAACATTTGTCTTGTCTATTTTATTTTATCATGTTAAAGCCAACCTATCAGTAAACATTTCTACACTTTAAACTCAGAGTTTACCTTTTTCATTAATCTTTGCTGGATGCCATTCTTTGTGCTCTCAGCTTTATGATTCACATGAAATGTTGAAATACTTGAACAAAAATATTCTCCCACTCCTGAGTTGTCTGCAGTTTCCTTGTAAAAACATTCACTTTAGCTCAGTGCTGAGTTACTGATTCTTTCTTTTATGTCCCTTTTTCTTCTTTTGTTCATTAGCCAGTTATGTAAAGACCATGTGATACAGCCACTGAATATTACTGGGAAAGGCAAATGACCAAGTCACCAGACAACATTCGCACATATTGATTTTACTTTTTTAGGATTAATGACTAGAGTCATTTAGTGCAGGCCTTTAAATTTTGTACCCAGTGGCATTTATTTAATTAGAAGCCTTTCTGGCTCCTTGCACATATTCAGCAATATGAGGTTGAGTACTATCATCTATGTATCCTATATCTTAACTTAGAGACAAAAATAGGTTCTCCATTTCCAATTTGTTGCTTCCCACCTCAAAAAAACACATAAATATTTTTAAAAAATTGTTCTGAAAGTGAGGGATAGTAAAAAGGTTGAAGGGAGATGTTAACATGCAGAAGTGATTAAATCCTACTGTTCTACATTATATAACACTTCTGTATAATAAAGTCCAAAGATACTAAATGATTTTTTCTATTCTGTTTCCTTTACTGTAGCTATTTTGCAAATAAGGACATAAAGTTACTCTTGGTTCTTTGGGTAAAGATTATACTAATCATTAGTTTTCTAAATCTCAACTTTAGAAACTTTTCCAAGAACCCTTTTTGCCTCTTCAGTGTCTGTTAGCTCACCTGGAGGAAGATGTGTTAAGGGATAAGAGAGGAGATGACACTCAAAGTGACTGGCCCTACACAGGAGACACTCTTGCCTAAGCAACAGTGTGGTAGGTAGAGGGCAGGCCGGAAGTCAGCATGTCCTGCATTAATCCCAGCCCTGCTATTTACTAGTTATGTGATAGACCTGTGCTTTTAACCTTGTTTTATAAACGAGAATTTTTAAAAAAAGTGAAACAAAACACAAGAATAAACAACCAAAAAATAACAACCTCACAGGATCCTTATGAGAATGGCATATAATAATATCCATCAAAGTGAAGCATGTTGTAGGTAGTGAATAAAACCATTTATTTCCCCCTAGGAAATGATGAGTATTCCTGAAAAGGCTGATAAGAAAACATTGAACCAATGAAGTGTGTTCATTTTCATTTTGAAGTTGTTTTACTTAAGCCACAGTTCTCCAATTTCTCTCACTTTATTCTATCCCAACTTGTTGTGCATAGTATTTCTGAGTTCTATTTTGGGTTTTTAAGCGTCTATCTATGTGTAATAACCAAAAGTAAATCTTTCTGAGAATTCTACTGTAACTGCCAGAGTGGTAAATCCTGGCAAATTGGTTCTCAGACAAAAAAGGTAGCATAGATAGCATTTGCCAATTTCTGTGGGGAAAATACTTCCACCTTGGCTAATTTCAGGTGACCATCAACTTTGCAAAATTGCAGAATATTTAACAACCGGCTCTCATAAGCCAGTTGCAGCCAGCTTCAGCACTTACCAAAAAGGAATATGAAAAAAAAAAGGAATATGAAGTCAGTTTTCCAGCAAAAGGACACAAGTCTGGAAATTAGAATGGGACAAGTTTAGCTTGAAAAGTACATTAAAATTGACTGCAAGTTCCTTGGGGACAAGGCGTTTTCTTGATTTAGTGTTCTTCTCTTTTGTACTATTAATATTTAGTAATTAAATGTGTTTATAGATGAAAAGAGTAAAACTCAGATAATCACACAATATATTTTGTGTTGATAAAGTTAATCAGAATTTCTATTAAAAATCAGAAATAATGACATGACATATCAAATTTAGAGTGAAACCATTAATTAATACCTTCAGCCTAGTCCTGGTTTACTGGAGCTTACAAACTATTAAAGTCATGAAAATATATTAAAAAATAGAAAGTTTATGACAAATTATGTCATTTTATAGATATATTTAAGAAATGCATATACTATTTTCAATTACACAGTGATGGCCCCATATTGAATTATGGTATAAACATTTTTTTAAAATACTGATCTTTTATGAAATTACAAAGTTCAGGATTCTGGGCATTCCCCAAAATAACCCTTACTCATTCCAAGAGAACTCATAATATTTTACTGGTGTTTCAGGCCATTCCGAGGAGAAGTTTTGCAAAAACAGGAGACTTCACATTGATATTGTTTTCTATATAAATGCACATAAATATTTAATATCAAATTATGAGATAGTTAACCTCTTAGGTTAAACCATGTGAAATGGTCAATAATCAACTGGTTTTTGACCTATAAAAATGGTGATTTAATATGGTTCAGTCTAATGGAATGCTTTTTATTACTCATCTAGTCCAATCTTTTCAGATTTTCAGTGAGGAAACAGATACTTCAAGGACATGTTAGATGTTTTATACATTTTAACATAATACCTACATTCAGAACCAAATTTATAAAGTTTCTCAGTTTTTCCAACATGTTAATTAATATTGATTTTGAGAAAGAGAAAAATATTTCATATAGAGGAAACCTATCAAAAAGAAAGACACCTTTACTAGAAGCTTTGCAATAGTATAAATAAAATGGGAAGCTGATAAGAAAAAACAGAATATCCAGTAATTCCAGAGCAAGCTCCTTCATCTTGCCCAAAACCTTTGCAAAGGAATTTAAATCAGATAGATATTCAAAATTCAAAATCTGGGAACAAGATTTGAGATTAAAATGTGAAATGATTGTCTTCAGCACATGTGTGAAATTTTCTTTTCTCAACATACTGTTCCAAACAAGTGAACAACACCAAGAACAAAACCTACAAAAAAATCTCTGAAATGCAAACATAAATGAGACTAGGTCACTATGAAATAAATCCAGTACTAAGAAAGAAAATATATGTTGAATCCAAATGTCTACAGAAAATAAATTTAACAATTTGCGTATGACTAGATTGTATATTACCTGTGACAGAGACTCTGTGCTTTATATTCATTCATTCAATCAGCATGAGGCAGTAGCATAAAATGATTAACCCACAGGTTCAAAAATAGCCTAGCCAACCATGGTGGCTCATACTTGTAATTCCAGCAACTCAGGAGGCTGAGGCAGGAAGGATGGCTTTGAGGTCAGGAGTTCAAGACCAGCCTGAGCAACAAAGCAAGATCTATCTCTAAAACGATAAGAAAAATTAGCCAGGTGTAGTAGCGCACACCTGTAGTCCCAGCTACTCAGAAGGCTGAGGCAGGAAGAGCTCTTAAGCCTAGGAGTTCAAAGTTAAAGTAAGCTATGATCATACCACTGCACTCACCTCAGCTTGGGCAAAACTCCATCTCAAAAAAAAAAAAAATAGCCTAGGTTCTAGGTTTGAATAAATCACAATTTTTAACACTGTTTAATAGCTGTGAGTTCTTGCGTTCATGTCATTCACCTCTTTGTTCCTCCACACAATGGGACTAACAACATTAACTTTGCTGTGTGCTGAGGATCCAACGAGACGATGGACGCAAGCATTTATGAGTGGCAGGCTCTATGAGCAATACTGTTCAAATGCTTTGTAAGACTACACGTGAAGTCAAAAAGTGAATCCTCAACTGAAAGAGATGGAAATTAATTATTTTAAGAAGAAATCATAGAGTCACATCACTGAGATTTCCTTTTTCCCCATCATTTAGAAAGATTTTTGAAAATTAATAGCAGGAAGGCAGAGGGAACAAAAGGAAAGGAGGAAGTAGAAGAAAGAGATTCTGCTTTACCTCTACCACATTAATGCAGAATCAGTAAATATTAACACTCTGTCAACTAAAGGAGTTCCTAATTATAGCAGCACTCTTTATAATAAAGCTTGTTATTGTACGGTGGGTTAAATTCACCCAGATGGTATGGTGGGCTAAATTCACATTTCCCACATCTAAGAACCATGTACAAAACCTTGCTATGGCAGTGTTACTCTGCAAAGTGAATATAATTTCCAATTTGAAAGGAAATGTTTCTTTCCATGCATAGAAAAATTCTAGTCTTTTCTAGAAAGTGAGAACAGCACATGTTTTCACATCCTGGTTAACATCCTAGCCTCATATAACTCCCAATATGTGAATGAAACAAGCCATGAGGTTAATTTCTTAGGTGTTTTGATATATATAATGCCAGATATCTGCATGTTTGCATTTATGTTCAGATGTTGCATTATATATACACTATTTGTCTCATCATAGACCTGTGAAATATATTTCAAATTTTTGTTATGTATTAAAATCAGTCCACTTAAGAGAAAGCCATATTATTCTCTGTTCTTCTTTTAAAGGGGGAAAAAACCCACAAAGTACTTGTTGCTGTCTCAATTATTTATGTAAAAACAATAAAACAATAATTAATGTAAAAAAAACCCCACAGCCAACTATTATTTCTCAAAAAAAAGCAAAAATATTTCAGCCAAGATCCTGAAATATGCCATTCTTTTTTTTTCTGGAATCTTGCATGGAAACCTTTCAGCAGCAGAAAATTGCTGGACTGTCAGCACGTGGACTGTCAGCATAGCTGGTGGCTTTACAAATGTGTGGAGCAAAGAACCCGGAGTCCCACTGGCTATAAATGTGGCAGTGTGGCTGCTGATTGGCTCTGTGTGCTGAGGCACCATGGAATTGAGGCTTTCTGTAGAGTGAGGACTTTATGTCCCCAAACAATCCAATAATCTCTTGGCACACTGCACTGAAAGAGGGGAGGGTTCACTGGAAGACTAACTCACTGATTGTGTGCTCAACTGTATCGTCAAGAATGCAGAGGAGAGGAGGAGAGGGGACAGGGAAACTATTCTTTAACATCTCTGTCAGAAATTGAATGAGACAAACCCATTCCACGGGATTTTCTAATGTTGTCTAAATTACGTCTGCTGTCACGCCAACTATTGGAATGTTGAAGGTATAGTAAAATAGATGGTGATGGATGATTACTCAGATCTGGCTTGCATTTGACAAGCAAATGTGGTGAGTGTGCAGAATGGGAAGCAACACAGGAGCCTCCTCATTCAACCCAGACACAAAGTAAATGGAGCACCAGGATAGATGAAGCAGGTGACCATCTGGGAGTCCCAACGCGTATAAACTGATCCAACTGAAAAATAGGCTTACCATTAATTTTATTCCTGGCTCAGGTTCCCTGTTGACATTTAAGCTGGACAGTAAGTGTTTCAGTAGCTCGGGCTGTTGCTGATAGTGAAATGTGCCTGGTAAAATGATCCCTCTAGAATTTCCAGGGCTTCCAATAGCCAATTCAAACAGCATAGACAGCCTAATTAAATCCACTCTAAGTACATTATATACTGATGCAACCCAAATCCCCAAAAGACTGATGGGTGATTGACTTTATGGGCACCTGTATCCCTCAAATTCAGCTTTTACCCTTGTTTCCTAAATCTCTCAGACAAGGTAGGTCTTGAATGGCTCTTGTTTTAAAGGAAGAGCACAAATCTGTATGCTTCATTTCCACTCTAATAATCTCATGTTACAAGAGTTGCTAAAACATCTAAAATACTATTGGTAGTATTTTGGAAAGAAGCATGAATATCAATCTTTGGGAAATTAAAATTCCTTTCTGTATGTGTGTTGAGAGTACTATATTTCTTTGTTTACATCTTCAAACTGATTTGCATGCACTTAAATTGCCACATTCCAGCTCTCGTTTCTTCATTGCCTCTTCTTTCTCCAGTACCTAGCACTAAGTTGGGTTTGTCCTTATAATATGATTATAAAAATAGTCATATTTCGCATGGCGTCAAGTACCATGATCAATGGGTGCCTAGCAAACCTATGGTTCTGGCTCCAATACTGACCCAAGAGCCACAACCAAATTTCTAACTTCCTTATCAACATTTTAAACTCAATGTCTCACTGATATCTTAAACCCCAAATGTCAAGAGTCATATTTATTCCTAGGGTAATCCCACTGTCAATTTGGGCTTCTTCTTTTCCTAGTCTTCTTTGCACTCAATGACTCATAAGGTCCATCCCTTTCTTTCCATCGGCATCATCATCACACTGGTTCAGCTTCTAACATCTCTCATTTGAGTCACATTAATAAACTCCAGCTGGTCCATAATTTATGAGGTCACATGGCACTGGGGATGTTATACTATGGAAAGATGGTTGAGGGAAGGAGAATATTTTGAGCAACTTGGTATTGTGCTATTTTCCAAGGAATTCAGAATGGAATTATTGTTTTCTAATCAAAACAAAGCAAGAGCATTGGAGTGTGAACTATAATAACTTTTTGATCTGCTTGAAGACAGTGATGTTAAAAATATTTAAAATTTGGAAATCACAGAAAAGGTGGGTGACATTTTTTTCCATGGGTATTTAACAGGCCCATATGAAGATCATTTAATTAGGGGAATATATTTTATTAAGCTTCCTGTTTACTATTGACTAAAGAACCCCATCTTAGTGATATTATAGGTTAACTTTTAGATTTGCTGTCAGGCAGAAATGCAAATAATTTCTATCCAGCTGAAAAGAAGATGTCAAAGTTTATAGTTTATGACTGTAATGGATATTAACCAATTTCATAACTATCCTAGCAATCTTATTCTAACATTCTTTTATTAAAGTGACCATAATTGCCAGCCTTGCCATCTTCCTAGTTCTATAATTAATCAATAAGATGATTACAACCTTTGATATGTTCATTTTATATCAGACTAATGTTTTTAATTTTGAGAAAGTTATACTTTACCAATGGTTTAAAAATAACCGATTTGTAAGAAAACCTGCTTTAACTCTTGAAGAGTATCTTCATTCACATTGCTTATATAATACAATGGGAGAAAAAAACTATTATAACTTAAAATCATTTAAAAAAATGAAAGTCAGTAATATTTGGTCATATACATTACCAGTGATGACCTTCTTGCATTGACTATCATATTAGCTCTTGCAAAACCAGCGCTAAGTGAATAACAAAACCAAAAGGAAATTAAAGAGACATTTGCTAGCGCTGCTTATTTTTTTAGTGTGCTGTTGCTTGCTGTACTGTCATACCCAATTTCTCAGACTAGCCATGTTTTTTACTTGACTACAAATGCATAGTCTTTGGCAAAAGCATTTTGCTCTAAGTTTTCTGTGCTACATTGTAATGCAAAGGAAGCCAGAAAAAAAAAATGTTGAAAGGACTACGAATTTAAAACCAATTAAAGAGAACTCTTTCTCCGTGACATGTTTAGTCAGACTGGAGAATTCAGGGCTGGGGGAGATCATATAGTTGACTGAGTTTTCCAAAGGTCAGTATAATTTTGTAGTAATTGCAGTGATGACTGAGAGAATAATAAAAGACAAACCTTTTCTAACTCCACCGCACAATAATCTTTACCTTCTCAGAACTTGCATAGCAGTGATATAGCCTTAAGCCCAGAATACAGCACATGACTAAATATGAGCATATATTGTTCTATAATAGTTTTTGGAATGCGTGTGGAATTGCCTTCCTATAATTGGAAGGCAATAGCATTTTTAACTAATTTCACTGGTCTGCAAAGCTGACATCATTCCTTTACTTACTGTGCATTCCTCACTATCCTGAGCATGCACTACAGGCACCAAATACTAATTATCTTTATTTGCATTGATTGGTAATTTAACATTTCCAGTGCAGTTGGGTTTCACAGCTAGAGGACAATATTTGGGAGTTGCAGTTGAAACACTTTTCTCATGCCTTTTACAATATACCATACCCAAGATGCAATCGTCTGAAGCTCAGTGCTTCCTACACTGTGATGTGCAGAAGAATTACCTAGGGAATCTTGTTAAATGCAGATTTGGCTTCAGCTGGACTAATCTGTAGTCTGAGACTGTATTTCTAAAAGGATTCTAGCCGATGCCGATGCTTCCATATAAGAGACAACCCTTTGACCAATAAGAGCTTAGATAGAGTGTTTTAAAAGCAAATGGCAATCCAGGCTTCTGGTTTCTGAATAAAATCAGGAAGTGTAGCTGTCTGTAATATGGGTAAGAGTTCAACTGGGATTTTCAACTTCTTATTTCACCGAGAAAAACCTGCTTCTGAAAATTCAAACTAATTCTAGGACTAGATCTGTCTAGTTTTCTCCAATACGACTTGCAGTGACATCTTTGCCCGCAGAAAAACACTGAATCATCTTACGCTGGCAATTAAGGCTGCTCGTAAACTTTACCTGAACAATTATTCAATTGTTTCTCTTCCTTCTCCACTCACCTTACACACTTGCTACACATATTTATTTGCAATTTGATATTCTTATATAGTTTTATTTAATAATCCTGCCATACTTAGGAAGTATGCCTTCCATAATACTTCTCCACTACTCCTTTTCCTTCTCTAACATCAATTCAAATGTCACATCCTTCTGAAGCTTCCTTTGATCTTCCTCCTCCCCAAAATCCCTACACAGAGATAACTGCTCCTCCATCTATACTCTCACAGAACTTTGGGCTGTGTATGCAATTATATTTAAACAAATGGCATTGTAAGTTAAAACCATAGTCTATGAAGACAGAGATGCATTAATTTATTCAATGGACCCAATTCAGAATTCTGTAGAATATAAAGTTGCTGAGGAAAGTCCTTGCCCTGTAGAACTTACGTTTTGGTGTGGGGATCCAAACACATAGACCGATAGAAAAGACAATTTGTGAAAAAGACAGTTTAGGAAAATGTGGTTGAGAATTAAGGGCAAGGAGGTGCTGCTTTAGCTAGGAGGTTGGGTAAAGCCTTCCTAAGGAAGTGATAATGATGTTATTTGAGTCCTGAATGATAAGATGGAAGTGACCACTTGAAGGTGTGGAGAAAGGTGCTCCAAGTTGAGGGAATAGAAGGTACAAACACACAGAGATGGCACTAAAAAAGGTACATATGGTCACAGACATGCCAGAGGCTGAAGACAATGCAGGAGACAGGGAAGAAGCAAAAGAGGAAGAAGAAAATGAGGCAAAAAGCAGAAAGAGGTGATGCTGTCACTGCTAACAATAAGTCAAGACCAAATTGAAAGTATTAGAAATATGATCCCTAATTGCTTTACAAGAAAGCCTTGTGATTCCTCTCACCTGCCCCTCTCTGCCACTAAAGAGGATGTGCTACAAAAAAAGGCAAATACTTCAGCACACAGGGTTTCCCTCATAACTTCTTCAATGGGTTTGGTGTGGAATGCCAAACCGGAAAAAAAAAAAAAAAGAAGAAAGAAAGAGAGAGAGAGAGAGAGAGAGAGAGAGAGAGAGAGAGAGAGAGAGAGAGAGAGAGAAAGGAGAGAAAGAAAAAGAAAGAAAGAAAGAAAGAAAGAAAGAAAGAAAGAAAGAAAGAAGAAAGAAAGGAAGAAAGAAAGGAAGAAAGAAAGGAAGAAAGAAAGGAAGAAAGAAAGGAAGGAAGAAAGAAAGAAAGGAAGGAAGAAAGAAAGAAAGAAAGAAAGAAAGAAAGAAAGAAAGAAAGAAAGAAAGAAAGAAAGAAAGAAAGAAAGAAAGAAAGAAAGGAAGGAAGGAAGGAAGGAAGGAAGAAAGAAAGAAAGAAAGAAAAAGATAGATCTGGTCTATACTGAGAACTCATTGATACATACTTTTCGTGTTTTTTTAATTCATCAAGTAGTCTTAAAGACAGCCTTAGATGGTGCCTGCTTTTCCTCTATAATTACAGACACAGCTCAGTTTTTTAATCTTCGATTAAAGTATATATATATATATATATATATATATATATATATATATACAATGTTCTGCACATTTACTTCATACTCAGAAATCACATGTAATGGCAGCACATTGTAACGAATTCCACTTAAAATCTTTACGAAAATAACATTGCCTACCTAGCCCATTTTATTCCCAAAAGAATGAAAAGAGAACTTTAAGAGACAGGATTGTAACTGGCTATGGGATTCCGGATGATGTAGGAACAATTACGACTCCTGAAATTTAGCTCCTGCACACAGTACTCGATTGATAGAACATGTTGCGATTCTTCTGCAGAATCGATAACCGCCCTCTCACACACTATCCTTACTGAATTATAAAAGTGCTTCAACTCACAAATATAAACACATCTATCTGTAATTTATTTGAAAACAAAGGAAATATACGATAGTTTCTTTGAAAAGGTAAATCATAATTTTCTCCTTTTTTGCCCCATCTTCCATCACCACCTTTATTTTGTTGTGCCTTAAATACATTTGGAAAAACTCCTTTTAAATGTATCTTGCTGCTTGTCAGTGGTGCTTCTCTTTTCCACAACCCTTAATTAACTCATTTCCTCAGGCTTGCCTGGGGCCCTATTGATTTCTCTCTCCTGCACAATATTATCAGTGGAAAGGGGCTGCTTCTATATGGCTGTGGAGTTTGTGCTGGTGCCTTGTAGATTTGCCAGGGCCACATGTGTGAGGTGTGGACTCAATTGAGATAACTCACTGGGACAAGAGCAGTGAGCCCTGAAGTGCTCTGAGTTGAATGGAAGATTCATATTGAAGTCACTATGGTTAAAAAAAAAAAAGGTAGCAGAAACAGATATGACCTAAGGAGATAAATTATAGGGAAAAAAGATGTCATGTGTAGGAGGACAATATTTTCAGTGGCATGGAAACCCAGTATTATAAAACAAACTCAAAACTTATTTACAAATAGCTCTCGGGCAGCACTCATGAAATTTAATATATAACTTTTAAAGGGGAACTCAGTATCAAATAATTTTCTTGACCCAAGGACTATGAATTGAATAATTTGTGTTTTTGTTTTTTTAAAGGATGTTAAGGACATTTGTTTTTTAAATACTAGCCAGTTCAGAATTTGCTAATCCTACCCAGCAAGTTTCATTTGGCTAAAATTGTTCCATATGGCCATTATTAATATATACAATCATGATGAACTGGCTCAGACATTTCAGGGACATGCACAGAGAACTGTGTTAGCTACCAACGGTAAGAGTACAAAGGGGACAGCTCTCTCCAACTGAAAGAAAATTCAGAGGCTTATGTATAATTTTATATTATGACAAAAAGCATTATAAGGTGATTATTATTCATAAGAGCACATACTTTCAACTCTGTGGGACTAAATGAGATTATGATATCTTAAATATAATCGCAACATCATTACATTTAATTCACAACAACTCTGTACCACTTGTCTGCATGTGGCTGATCTTACTGCTCTTGAAAATGCAGGAATAATCAAGCTAAATTATTTCTATTTAGTAATGGATCATTATCCCTCTTTTACTATTTGCTACTGACTCATAATCAAGGTTCGGATCCAATCAATAATTGTGTTCTTTTCTCGCTAGATTAATTTATATTTCTATATCAGTGTTAAGCCTTTTATTTATCTTCATAGGCAGCTTAGATTTTTAGAGAATCATATATCAATTTTTGCTGATATTTAAATGCTCTTTAAGGAGAATAGATTTTTTTCTGAAACAATCAAAGGAGAGCAATTATTTGAAGCTTGTTTCAAATGAAAATATTAAAAAGTAAATATTGCTACCTCAATTCAGTATGAGGTACTAAACACTCTTATACTTAGGATAATATTTTTAAAAGTATACAAAGTTGCATTGTTGTGCTTACATTTGTGTGTGATCCAGAGTAAGCAATCAACAAACAATTACTGAACAGATATATGACTGAGCCAACAAACTCATTAATTCCCAGGAAATAGAAACAATCCACGATGTGAACCAACTCGCCATAGATTGATCTATTACCAACTCATACTGTGATGTAATGATGACTAGGAAAAAGACGAATACATTTTTGAAAGGATGTTTTGGCAAAGAGTGTCAATTAATAATTCCTTGAGAAAAGATGTATCTTAGAACTCAATCCTGATATCATTTTCTGATGAGAAACATCAGAAAATATAAAATTACACTCATTAAATAAAACACACATCAAACATAAAATTACAAAGAAAAGCCCAATTGATAATCTGGGTATTCTTGAAATATTTTATTAATTAATCCTATATATTATCTCATTTTTAAAATAGACCACTCTACTTCTTAGACTTTGTTGACCTAAAGCTAAGTGAATACTCTATCTGATTAACTCAGCTAAATAGGCATGAACTAAAAACACTCAGATCAGTCAAGTTGGTTGCTTGCCTGAGTTAACCACTTGTTTCAACAAATTAACCACTCAATTCTGCCAAAACACTAAGTCTCCTATCTCTGTAATGAAGGACCAGTCACTCTGAAGTAGAGATGTGTAATTAAAACATCTTATCACAACACAGCAAATTCAGTGAAATTGGTATAAAGTTAATAAACGATTCAAAAATAGTCTTTTCCTAAAAAAGAAGCATTACATAGAAAATAAGTTGCTGTGTCTATTAACTATAAAAATAGGCAAGGAGACAATAGATTCAATGGTTCTTTATTACCTCATAGTGATACTTATTTAATTTAGGCTGACAAGAGAAGATACAACGTCCGGTGGGCAACTGCAAATATGGCACCCAGTGATTTCTGCTCTTGGTATTTATTATACTCTTGTGTAATCTCCTTCCCTAGAGTCTGGGATGGAGTTGCTGGTTTGCTTCTAATGAAGAGAATACAGCAGGAATAATGGTTGCAAAAAGGTCACCAAAGACTGTGACTTTCTTTGAGTTGTCCTCTCTTGCTGGTTTGTTCTGAGGGAAGTCAGCTGCCATGATATGAAGTTATGAACTGCCCTATGAAGAGGTCCATGCAGCAAAGAACTGAAATACCTGACGAACAGCCAGGGAATCTGGGGCCTGGTAACAGTCCAGCGTGTGAGCTATGAAGCAGACCTTCCCCAGGCAAGCTTGGAGATGAGAACACAGCTCCGGTCAATGCCTTGATGATAACCTTGTGAGAGACCCCCAGAGGCTAAGAGAGGCTAAGATGTGCCTGGGTTCCAGACTCACAGAAACTGGGAGACAACACATATTTGTTGCCTTAAACCAGTAAATTCTGGGGTAACTTTTTAGTGTAGATAGATAACTATCATACATCTGTTTCTTTCACTCATTAGATAGTGATATAATTAAAAATCATCTTTGGATATTTCATAAATATCTATGATGAGAGACTGCTTAGGAAAACCCCATTTAATAGTGCTTTTCTGGATTGTAGACAAGCAAGTGTTCATAAATATTGAGCAAAATACTCCAGTATTATATATGGCTGACACGTAAGTTTAACCTTATTTGTACAGGGTAGCACAGTGGTGAGTAGGCCAAATTATCTGATTCAACACTGAACCACAGTATATAGTAGCTGTTCTCCATAATAGTTATAAAAATTTTTGTGCCTCAGGTCCCTAAAGTGAAAAATGGGTAATTGTAGCTACCTTACAAGGTATTATGAGAATTAAGCAAATTTAATGTATTGGTATTAGCACCAGGCCCAAAGTAAGCACTATAAAGGCATTTCTTGCTTATATTGGGGGAAAAAAATCTGAAGTATTTTTTGTTAATAATCAGTGAAAATTATGAATAAAACCCTAGAATTATGCCCATAATAAGAGTAAGAACTTCTTTGGAGCAGTCTGCAAAGTTCAAATCTGCAGAGGTTGAGGTCATAAGACATAATTCTTAAAGACCAGCAATTGGTACCAATACCATATGGTATTTGAGGGCTAATTACATTTTCTGCTTCATGAGGTATAAGGCAAAACTGTGAGAGGCAGGGAGTCTTTGCCTCACAGTATATGAATCCCAGGAAGCAGGTTGACATTAATATTGTTAAATAAGCCTCCCAAACAGCCCTTTTAATGATAAGAGCTTTCTAAATTCTAAGATTGAGATCATACAACTAATCACAAATGATTGGGTTTTTAAGATGATTTTGAATACTCTGCTCTTCTTATATAAAAGTATTCAGCACTTTGACCCCTTCTCAAATAAAAAAGCAAAGAATTACACAAATCTTCAAGTAAGAAGTCCTTACTGAATATTTTAACTAAAATGTTCAGACTAATACTTATAGAAACAACTTGTAATGACTTTGCATCTGCCAAAAAAAGGGGGGGGCAAATAAAAACTAAGAATTTTGTTTCCATCTTTTCTGCTCTTCTACCTAGATAAAAAGAGGTTGTTTATTACAAATCACAGAACTACCTTTCTGTCCTCCTAGTGTTTCCAGCATGAACAGCCTGATGGTTCAGCCTAGTTTCTTCATTATTCCATGAAGGCACCACACTCATTCTCTACTTGCTGCCTTAAAGAATGTTATTTTTCTCTTCTGTAAGAGAATATCCCCTAAACACTCTAAGCCTCGATGTATCGTAATGTCACCTACCCTTCAGGCCAAACTCTAGGATGTTCACTTCTAGAAAACACTCATATGAGAGATGTGCTCTATAGTCAGGTTACTTAAGTATGATTTCTGCACTGACAGCCGGATGTACACTTTGGGAACTATTACTTAACATATCTTTGCCTCAGCTTCCTTGTCTATAAGACAGGTTTAATAATAGTCTTGATCATATAGAACTATTAGGAGAACCAACAATATAATATACAGAGACCACATAGCATTATGCCTAGCACAAACTAAGTATCTGAAAGATGAGAATGATTTATTTTATTGCCATTAGTATCATCATTATTATTATGCTTAATATTCTATACTTTTCTCTTCTCCTATTTCTTGTGTAAAAGAGTTTAATTTTCTCCTGTTTTTTTCATCTAGGATCTGCGTTGATAATAGTGAGGAGGGACAGCAGAGTTGGAACCACTAACTTGGGCAAAGCTTTGTGCTCAAGGATGACAAGTACATTTCGGTATAAGATAGAACATTGGTGGTAAACTTAGGTCACCAGGATGAAACCTCTTTTGATTTGGCAAATGCAAGAATAATTAATATATGTGTGTTACTAAAGTGCTGGAGATTTTAAAACATATGGTTTTTGTTAAAATGAAATCTTACCATTTTTATCACCAGCACATGAAAAACATACCAATTATTCCACCATTCAGGTTGAGAAAGCTACAAGAATAATCCCATATGCACAGGTACAAGTGCACATATACACACCAGCACATACATGCATCTCTATCAGGGTAGTAAGAAATCAGGTATTTTTGTCATGAACTCTACACTTGAGTAAAACTTGCCCCTGAGATGCGTTTCCGCTGAGACCATCTGTTCACTAATGAGCAATATTCTTTCCTCTAAACACGCATTTCTAGTGTAAATGACCTGTAGGCTGTACTCTATAAAGAGCAATTGCCTTCTATCCCAAAGGTGATCTGGTTTCACCTCCACTCATCCATCCTCATTCCCTACTGCTCCTCCCCGCAGGCCCAGCCCAGTCCTCTGTTCTTTGGCTGACACACAGTGGCAGTGTCACCTCCTCATCCTGTGCAGATTGTCATCATCGTAAAGACGGAGAGAGGACAAAACAGAAGTGAGGCTTCCTGAAATCAAAGCGACAGCACCACGACTCCCCTATAAAAACACTGCCATTTTAAACTTAGGAGAGTTCAGCAGTTGGACAGAGATATGAATCTTGTCATTTTTTTTTTTTAAGACCAAATAACAAAGGGAATAAAGAAAGGGAGAATGAGAACAGCATTGCAAATGAGAAAGCTGAAGGCTGAGAAATCCTGATTAGACCATTCTCGAGAAGAGCTTATTGAATATGTAAGAAGGCATTTTATATCTTAACATTTTCCTGAGTGAAAGGCAGAAAAAAATGTTTCTTAATTTTAACCCAATGTGCCTAACAAAGTAACAATTATTTTTATTTTAAATTGTAGTAATTGTGAAAAACCATGTTTTCCTTCTTCCCCCAATCTATATGAGACTAGCTTAAACTCAATGTATTTCTCACATGTTCTATTTACATAAGTATGTGTAAATCAGTGTAAGTCTAATTTGAATTGCTAACATTTTTCTGACAAATCTGTAAAAATCATGATGTTTTAGGGTGCAGAAGAAATGACCCCCCACTGAGAAAAAAAATTCCTTTGAAAGAAAGCCAGAGACAACACTTAATATTAATCTTGTTTCTGACTAAATTTGCCTCAGAGACATTCTACAAACTCATTTTGCTGCCTATGTTCAGGTAGAAATCAAATATTATAGACACAATGGAAGCTCTCAGCTACCCCCAAAGTAATAAGTTTGCAATAAGGTGCTCACACAGGGAATCTTTGAGTGCTTTGAAGTGCTTACATTTTTATGACTGCAAAATAATTATATCTGTAGTTATGAAAGAATCTTCTTTAGAATTAACCAATTTATGCCAGGTTTGAATTTGATTATATAGTACACTTTGGAAACCTACTATTCACAGAGCTAAAAATATTTGAGTTGTGTCCACTAAACTTGACAAGCTCCAAACATAAAGTATTGCCCATTCCTCATTAACAACATTGAATATATGCTTGAAAATAAGCATTTTGAAATACAAGATCCCAACACTCACAGTTCTGAAAAAAGTAAGTGACAAATTTTAGCTGTCAGATATAGAATTAAAAAAAAAAAATCAGAAATTTTATCCAGTCCAAACCTAGTGTATGAAGAAACTCATACATTGGTAAAGTCATGTCTGGCAATAAATATACCTAGTTTAGGTTTTCCAGTTTGGGTGTTGAGTTTTTGCAAAGGACAGTTTTTTTTTTTATTCAGCCAAGGTTGTCTAATCCAAGAATAACAAGCAATAATGTAAGTAAAGGAAGCTGTTTTAAAACATTGCCTTCTAAAGAGGTCCAAGATACCTTTGTGGATCTTTGGGGAATATACAGTCCACTCTTAAATGACACTTTTATGCAGATTTCCTTCTGACTCTGCCACTCCTCCACCCCCAAGATAACAAGACCCCTCCTCTTCCTCATCCTCTTCGGCCTACTCAACATGAAGATGATGAGGATGAAGGATGAATACTTTATGGTAATCTACTTTTATTTAATGAATAGTAACTATATTCTCTCTTCCTTAAAATTTTCTTAGTATTTCTTTTCTTAAGTTTACTTTATTGTAAGAATATGACACATAATATATATATATAACATACAAAATATGTGTTAATCAACTATTTATATTTTCAGTAAGGCTTATAGTCAAAGTAGGCTATTAGTAGTTATATTTTGGGGGAGCAAAAAATTATACACAGATTTTCCACTGCACAGGAGGATTGGCACCCCTAACCCTTGTATTGTTAAAAGGTCAACTGTACTCACTTTAGAATATTAAAACACAAATTAATATATAATCAGTCAAGTAAGGGAAAAGCTAGTTTTTAAGAAAAGCCCACAAAAGATGCTTAACATCATTAGCTATCAAGGAAGTACAAATCAAAACCACAGTGACATAGATACCACTTCACACCCATTACAATGAGTATAGTCAAAAGACAGACAATAACAAGAATTGGCAAGGATGTGGAAAAATTGAAACCATCATACACTACTCGTGTGAATTTAAATAGTGAAGCAACTTTGGAAAACATTTTGGCAGTTCCTCAAAAGGTTAAGCATAGAATTATCATATGACTCAACAATCCTACTCTTGAGTATCTACCTAGAATAAACAAAAACACATGTTCACACAAAAACTTGTACAATGAATATTCATATAAGCATTATTCATAATAATCAAAAAGTGAAAACAACCCAAATGTCTATCATCTGAAGAAAGGATAAACAAAATGTGATACATCCATACAGTAGAATATTATTTGTCAATCAAAAGGAATGAAATATTGATACCTGTTACAATGGACCTTAAAAACATTTCAATAAGTGAAAGAAGCCAATTACAAAAGACCAAATATTGTATGATTCTATCTATATAAAATGTCCAGAACACGCAAGTTCACAAAGAAAGTAGAGTTGACCAGAGCTGGAGTGTAGGGGGGATGGTGACTGTTAATAGATACATGATAAAAATCTTCTAAAATCAAATTGTTGTGATGGTTGCACAACTCTGTGAGTATACTAAAAACCATTAAATTGTACACTTTAAAATGGTGAATTTTAGGATATATAATTTACATTTCAATAAAGCTATTTACAAAAAAAAAAAGAAGAAAAAGCACAGGAAAGGGATCAAGGACTTTGAGGTGATTCTCAGCTTTGCATGTTCTTGAATGAAACACTTCCACTTTGCATCTCATTTTACCCTTGATACTAAATAAAGCAAAAACAAATAATAAAAATCGTAAAACAAAACATAACAAAAATAGGTACTGAGATGATCTCCTCTAAGTTGCTCCAAACTCTGTCTTTTTAAACATTTATAGAGTAGCTATTACGTGACCCATGCAATATATGAGAACTGTTATAACAACGTTCCTAGGATAGGGCAGCAAGAAAACATAGATGAGCTGGAGAGGCACTCAGAACAGAAGAGAAACATGATAATGTGAAATCAGGTAAGAAAAATGAGTGGCAATGATGACAGAAGAAGTAGAAGAACTTCATAAAAATTCTGGATTCTGGTCTACAGGCACTGAGCTGGTGCTTGATTAGGACTTAGATGGTTTGGAAGAAGTGAGGAAGATGCCTCAGAGCAGAAAAGAGCATAAACAGAGCCCAATAGGAGATACTTGCATGGCATGTCCACAGGGCAGGAGGCTTAAAGTAGAGCTCAAGAGAGATTGGTGGGATTGAAGAGGACTGGACAGGTGGGCTAACCGCAAAGACCCTTGAAAGATGGCCTGGTCTATTTAACAGAGGTACCCAAAGAACAGAGGCATCACCATCAGAAAATGTATTTAGGGAAACAGGAGCCAATTTGTTTTGTGGGAAAGATCATGAGTTTCAGGGTTGAAATTCTGTGTTTGATGTGATGGCAAGGAGCCCCAACAAGCTTCTGGAAGTCCCAGGTAAGAGGTCAGAGCTGAGGAAGTCTATTGAGAGTCATAACCAACCTTGGCATTTTCTAGTGAGGAGTTTATTTCTGGAACTATATGCCAGGTAAGCATCTTTACTTTTCTCACTCCTCAATAATATTGAAAGGTCAAGAAAATAGGTTACACTTGCATAGACTAAGATTCAGAAAAATGAGAGGCTGTGGTCAGTTAGGAAGAGGAAAAATAAAAATGGTCTCCAAATTCTCGAAACACCCTTCTCTCTAGCAGAATAAACCTCTTTTATTATAAATCACCACATTTATTTAGAATGGGATAAAAATCAGTCCATTGTTTTCTAAGTTTCCTTTATATCTAGAGTATTTCTCCAAGGCACAGCACACTTTTGGGACTGGAACTCATCCTACAGAAATTATTTATGGCATGCAAAAGTTCACCTTTCCTTTGCTAATTTCTCACAGGCTGTCACTTCTATTAGTAATATTGAGCCAGGTTATAGCTCAGAAAGCTTAGTGTTAATGAGGTCAAGGACTTATGTCCTCATTAGCTAGCATTTGGAAAGAAAAAGAAAACACATTATTTTCCCTAGATATCATGCATAATGTCATCCAGTTGCTTCTGACATGGAATGTGCTTAGCTTAGATAGATCTATTTCCCTACTAGCAAAAGTGTGGGATTGCTTTACTTACTTCTGGGCACATACCGGGAATTATGTGAATAGAAAACACTCACCAAACGTTCACTAAATAAAGATATAATCCCTGTTTAAGCAAGAAGTCTTGAAACAAAAGTTGTGAGCAAGAGTCTTTTTTCCCTCTAAATATTATGTAATAGTTCAAAAGAATCTTCTCTGGAAGTAGCTGTCACTTTTTTTCAGGATATAAAAGATGTTCCTATCACATTACTTGACTTCATGCCATATTGCTCTGTCCATGCTGATTTTTTTTGTCCTTCTTTTCAGTGAAAAATGATGAGAATTATCGAACTAAAGGGAGAGCCACCTGACAACTACTTTACAATAGCTAAACACTGAGCAGCAGGTCTCACTTCTGTTGAACGTGAAAGATTGATAGCAGCTTTTCCAAATTTAGAAGAACACCAGAGGGGCCATTGAGTCCATCTCTAAGCTATGAAAGAGGACCATTAATTACAGTTAAACTCTAAGCCTAGGGCATTCCATGGGGATTGCCTCCTGGGTACCACTGAGAGCTGTTCCTTTTTAATACCACTTCTCAACATTCTGTGTAAAGTGATTTCATGTTGAAAGGAATTTATGAAATATGAGGATGAACAAATTTAAAGGTTTTATTACCATAAGACTCCTCAGAATGTTTTCCATACTAATGGGATTTGTGGATTTTAAGAGTAAAATATAGAAAACAAGGTTTCCCAAAAGGAATACATCCTAATACATTTGAAAATATCCTTTGTGAATCGTATTACACATAAAATCAGAAAATGTTCCCTATTTAACATTTAAGCCATTGTCACTTCTAATTGAGTACCTCTCTCTTTAAAAAAAAAATGAAATAAATGATTCCAAAGAAGAATAGCTACAAATTGAGAAGGATAAAATATTAGTAGGGACATGTTTTCTTATAAAATTATAAAAATATTATAAATATAAATATCAAATTATAAAAATATAAAAGTGATATTTATTAACAGGGTATCTAATCAAGCAAATATTTGATTGGCATGTGTTTTAAAGATTATAAAACAAAACCAAAACTATTAATCTATTATACAAGTTTAATGCAAAGCTTCTCTAACCTTTATGTCTAAAGAAGTTTAGAGCATATATTGGGTGCTTCATCATTACTACTTTTAATACAATATTAATAGTGGTCACCATCCTTTCCATTCTAATATCTAATTCTATTCCTACAACCAACTTAATGAAAGTCTTTTTATTAAATATGTCTTAAAATTTCAATTTTCTAAAAATAATGTACAAAAGGTTAATTAGATGGAAAAATATATTTTAAAGTTATGTTTTCTGCATATTTAACTCATTCAGAGGAGCAAAAATTATTTTTAATATTCATATAACCCTCCTTTAAAATTCAGAACAACTAGATAACCTCTGATCAAGGACTAAGGGAGAATGTCTATGCAGTAAAGGGTTTTTATTTATCTTTCAGAATTTATCAGTGTTTTTTATTATACAAAGAGGAGAACACCTATTAAATTATGTAACCTCTTGAATTGTGTCATCTCCCTTGGGAACCATGCTCAGTGCATGTTTAAATATGTCTATGAAAATTTAGCAAACATCATCTCTCCTGTAAGTATTATGAGCTCTCTAGAATCAGATAGGATTTCAGCTTTAAATGCCTGGCCAGGAAGACACAGAGACAGTGAATTATATGAAACTCATTGTATCTACACAAAATGTTGAAAGAGAAAAGTTATGCCAGGATGCTATGAGTTATACCACTACACAATGTACTTTTAAATACCAGGATTTGCAGAAAAGTGGATTTGGTCTATAGGCCTGTATATAACAGTTGTTTTATTTGATTTGATTTTAGGTTTTTGGACAAAAAAGGGGAAAATTGGCATAATATATTCACATTGAAGTTTGGAATAAGATGGGGATATAATTTTAGAAGAATAGACTAGGTATAGGGAGCCTTTTAGATAAGTCATGGTGATCTGACTGACACAAGGAGTGGAAGGAGAGAAATATGATTCAGCTCCTTATTGGAACTGAAGCCTAGCCAAACAGCTGTGTCATTGACAATACTTCCTCCTCTGATGCCAGTGCAAAAAAAAGGAACATAAAAGGTCCCCACATACCCAAGACAAGTGGAGAGAACCAGAAAACCTAGCATTCCCAAGAGGCTGGCACTGCCTGTGTGTCAGCATAATTCTAGGGATATCCTGGGAGATATAGGAGAGCACATTCAGGCAGCTCTATGTCAACATCTCTATGATGGTACTAAGAGCTGACTCCTTATTTCTTCCAATAGAGAAGTGGGTCAACCTGCAGCTAGCTGAACAACTGTTCTAGACTACAATAGGGCTGGGTTCTAAGACCTCTCTGATTTAGGAGTGGATTGAGAGTGAATTTCTGTCCATACAGGAAGTCCTTCAGGTATGATAAATTAGAACAGATATACATTTTCTTGTTGAGACAACATTGATATAACTCATAAAAATATTTGGTGATGGATGAGCAGTATTATTAACCTCACAATTAATCTAGGCAAGACTCTACTTCATCCTAAGGATTAAAATCACCTGCTTAATGAGCTCCCAGACAATTCTTCTCAACTAAAGGGGACATTGAAAATAATCTCTCGAGAATTTTTTTTTAAATACACCTGCCAAGAAACTTTCCATGAGCTCTTGAATGGGAATAGTAGGTGTGGTGGGCTGGGCATGTGTATTTTTATAGAGTGTTACATTTCTGATTAAGAACCATGTGGGGATAGGGCAGGAGAGCAAAAATCACTAGAATATTGATCCCATCTTTTTCCTTTGAAAGACGGATTCACTTGGATTGGGGTGTGGGCACTGAATTTACATTTTAATGGTGATTCAGGTGTTAGTGGCTCCCGAATCTCCCTTTCTAAGGAGGTGAGCTGAGGAAGTCCAGAACAACCTGGGGCAGGAGGCAGACCTCACCCAGGTGGTCATTACCACTTTAGTGATAGGTGACTCTGAAACACATTATCTTTCTTCAAGTTTGTTGAGCAGGTTCTCTATCTCCTGAGGGGAAAGTTATCATTTCATAGCAAAGAGCCATAGCAGCGTGGAGCCCTATTGCTCAGATGAATTGTTTTTATGCTAAGGATGAAGACATTTGCCTGATACAAAAAAAATATATATATGGTTGTCCTCCCACACTAAATAATCATTTTTTTATATAATGAAGGAACCCTAGAAAATTCCCTCCCTTCACTCATTAGCTTCTACAACTCTCCTGATATTTTTGACTTCTGAGGCTATATGACACTTTATGCTAATACATTTGAGGGAAAACACATTTCATCTAATCAGGCATTGTTTAGACACCTGCCATCTAGCACTGATTCCTATCTACCCTTCATCACCCTGTTTCAGAGAAGCATCAGTTCTCAAATTAACTCATTAGTCATGTAGAAGAGCACACATGGCAGCGGCGGGGGAGGGGACGATTTCTTACACTGAGGTAAATAAAAATGTCATGGATTTATAATTAGCTTCAATCTAACTCCTTCAGTCTGTATGAGAGATTTCTTAGTCTGAGAAATGTGATCCACATTTTCTTCCTGAAACTCCCACTAAGTTGGCTTTGAGAAAGCTCACAATCCTTTTCCACTAAAAAAGATAAATAATACTGCATAATTGACATGATGGGTAATTAGCAAATTTCTTCAGAGTACTTTTCAACTCCTTAGAGAAGGACAATATTAATATAGAATATTGTTATAATGACACCAAACAGATCTATGCCTTATTTGAGGCAGCATGACACTGGGCATGGAGTTAGGCATCCTCAACTAAAAGTGTCATTCAAAATCACCTCTAATTGAAACCCTGATTCTGATATTTAGTGCTTGAGTAGCCTTGGACAAGCTCTTTAATCATCCTCTATCTGGTCCCTCATTCGCAAAATGGGGATGGTAACAATTTATAACTTATAGGATTTTTTGAGGATTAAGTGAAATAACATATACAGTACTTATAATCATGCTTGGCATTATAAATTGAGCTTTCAATAAATATTGGTCATTAATAGGGGATAGAAGGAAACATCAATACCTTCAAAAGGCACAGAAAAGAAACAGCTATATTGTTAGGTTGTCAAAATATTCCAGATCCTCCTGGCTGAATGTGTTCTAGCCATTTATATCTATAGTTGAATTAAGCTCACTTTTTTATATCAATTTATCTATCTGTATATTATTGTCCGACATACAGTGATATTTTCAATTAGCTAATACAAACAATTGAACATGAATAAAATGAGTAATTGATTAGGAGTCAATAGATATAAGGGCTACTCCCATTATTATCATTAACTCTGTGACTTTTAGGTAACATATAATAATTCTATCCCTTAGTTTTCTCACCTCATTTTGTCAAAACAAAGTGAGAGCATTGGGTACAGTGAAAAATACTATACAAATGCAAACTATTACAATAAACCAGAAGTTTTTAAATAAACATTTTTCCCCCAAACTCTTATTTTTAACCCAATTTAGGGCTTTGATCTGTTCTGTCTTGATCAATAATTGAGACTTATTATGTGCTTCTCTCCCCAGATGGATAGATAAGTCAACATCTTGAACTCAGTGGCCATGCCTTCCCCTTCTCCTTTAATCCTGCACAGCCCTTCTGGTTCTGGGAACAGAGTAGCACCCAGCAAGGTACTAAGTGATGGATCATACTTCATCGTTGCTATTTCTGGGTCTAGCAACATTTCACTCTTTCTCATAGAATTTTTTTGAATCTTTTAAGATTGCACTGATTTGTTGGCCTAGAGACCTTTAAATTGCCTTCTTGAGATGTCTGAAAATAATATGTGCTGCTTTTGCAATAAATTTACATTTAGGATATTTTTATGAAACCTGACTTGACAATTATTTTTCTGCCTGTGAACATACTGTCACATCAACCACCTGAAACCCCTCTAGTGACAAAATCTCATTCTTTGCTTGGTGTCTGTCATTCTTTGTCTCAACTGTCTATTTTTATTGTGCTCTAATACTTTCTATTTTAGTTTGTCTCTTTATTGTATACTATCTAAAATTCTATGCAGCATATAAATACATGAAACAATATATATATATACACACACACACATGACATAGTATTTGAAAGGCTTTCTTACAAAAAGCAAAGGTCAAATATAGTGAAGGAGCAGCATATTTGATTTGTTTTATTATGTAAAATCATTTGATTTTATCTGAAATCTGAAAACTTTTTCTTGGATCCTATTTTTATTGTCTTGCTGGAAATATATATAATTCATCCATACTTATATCTTATTGTGGAGGATGTAGACCATGACAGAGAGCATCTTCCTGGGTCTCTCCCAGATCTAGTAAAGAGGTAAAGAGACCTCAAAAGAAAAAGAACAGTGGCACCACCCTGGAGACAGTCAGTTTTGTGTGATGTCCAGGTGTGGAGAGAAGATATGCAGGTAACAGCTTGGGAAGATGCATTTACTCAACCACTTCAATATGCTGAAAATGACAAATCATGAATGATAGTGGGTTGTGGTACACCATCAATGAGCCCATTTCCCTAATAACTAATGATATTGAACATCCTTTCTTGTTATTATTGGTCATCTCTATATCTATTTGGTGAAGTGTCTCCCTTGTATATATGCACAACACATGTTGATAGTCTATATCTAATTTTAAAAACATCAAAGAAAAATGTATGTAATTTTACATAGAATTCGGATTTATTCTAGATGAAAAGATTAGGATTAGGTAAGTGTAGGTAGATTCCATTTGGATCGAGATTTGCATTATAGGTATGATTTGAACAAGTTGTTGATTTTCAGTACATAAAAGAAGGAATCATATTTCTATTATTGTGAGTTATATCCACAGGACGTAGCACAATGCTCATTTCCATTTAAATAAATTCTAGTTAAAAGATGCAGAAACACAAAAGTGAAGTGAGTTCAATATGAAATAGGTAAGAAGGCACATTAAAAATAAAAGACAAGTTTTGTATGGTGGGGCAAAATATGATTATGACAAATGTCACTTTGCTAGAATAAGATAAGTTGTTTGTAGGCAATAAGAAATCATGGAGGATTTTTAAATAGGAAACTGATATAATCATAGAGGTGCTTTAACCACATCAGACCAAAGGCAGGGAGAGTCAGGGTTGGGGGATATATTCTAATAAAGAGATCCTGGAATGAAACTAGAGGCGACTATATAAGAGACCAAGAATTCCCCATTTAAATGACAGTTAAAGAAAAAGGAGGCCACACAGGCTATGCAAGAGGAATGGACAGAGGATAAAAAGCCAAATAAACAGACTCATTCTAGGAAAAGGAAATGAACCATGCACAATGAGGCTGATCCCTTCAGAAAGAACAACACAGAGGTCATGGATGACCCTGATGAGAACAGGTGTAGGAAAATGATACAGCAGAAGCTAGACAGTATAGTTTGAAGAGACAGGGAAGTAAAGAAGGTGGAGTCCCTGAGTGTGGATAACACTTTAAAAAGTATTGCTGTGAAGGAAACAGAGAGCAAGTAATTAAAGCACCTTTTTTTTTTTTTTTTTTTTTTTAAATATAGTTGCAAGTTGATCATAGCCCAGTGCAAACAAGGAGGCCATCGAGGGGGCAGTTAGAGATATGGGGGAGAGGATAATCATAGGAATCTTTAGGAGATGGAACACAGGCGAGGAATGGCTTTAGGAGAGATGCTTCTTCCAGAAGCCTGTGGGATGGAAGGGGAAGAGAATATGGTTGGATGCTGCCTGCAGGTCTGGGAGCTGGGCAAACACAAGTTCAGAGCAAAACCACGCATAAGGATGCCAAGTACAGTAAGGAAAGTTGGATCCCTTAGAAATAGCTGATTTTCAACTCGCTTACCTGAAAGTTTAACTACAATGGAGCTACAAGCCCAACCACGGATTCCTCAGGTTGCAATCATTTATCTCATGACATTCTGCATTCATTACAAAAATTAACTGAAATAAAAACTCTTAAAAATTTTTCTGAATTTCTTTTTAATCTAAAATTGAAACTTTTACAGCAAAACTTTATAATTTCCTTTGTGGAATGCAGAATGCAAATATTCTATATGGTGAATTTTTTGTCATTGAGAAATTATACTAATAGAAGCCACTTAATCTGATCATTCATATATATCAAAGCTACTTCTTGAGGGAAGTTCAACTCTACCACATTTTTTTAAAACAGGGAATAATTCTCTTTTAAGGACAGAATTCCATCATGAGTCTGATTTTTAAGCTTTATATTAATGGCTTTTCAAAACCATAGAATATCTGAACTTAGGATCTTTGTGAAGAGCCTTATTTTTAAATTCTGTCTCCAGCTGCTATCAAAAATCCAATTAAAATTTGAGCAGAGTATGCTCTGATAAAAAAAGTCTAATTTGATTTTATGCCTATAAAAATCTGATAACAAGAGAGCAACATACCTGGAAGGCATTACTTTAGCTTCCTTATCAATGTCCACAGAGATTTACAATTAATCATAATGCCATGAACTTTTATTGAAGATTGATATAAGTGCTGACCATATTAACTGCATGGTTACCTTTTGGCTAAAATCTGCTTGAAAATAATCTTTCAATATAATAACTTTTTCAAAAAATTTGATTCTTAAGGAACACAATTCTTTCTATTGGCATGCTTCCTATTATTATGTATGTAAGAAAAAAGTATGTAATTCACTGTTTACTTTTTGCCTTGAATGGTAAGAGGCTCAGAGTCAAATTTAGTAAAACTAGTAATTAATTTTACCCCATCTTTCAAGTACAATGATTTCTACTTTGTTTATTTGCACATATGTTTTAAATCCTTATTTTCTTTATGAAATAGATCTACTCCATGTACCCCAAAATTGTAGATATTGCACTTGATTTGCTATATAAAGCTAACTATGAAAATGTCAAAAACAAGTGACTTGATAGAACCCTTCATCGATATTTAGTCTGAGACTTCTCTCAGAATGGTATCCCTCCAAATCAAGATGGGATACAATACACACATTAGACATGTATTTTTCTTTGTTAAAAGCTAATTATAATATAATAAGAATTGTCTGTTCAAATAAAAGAAAAACAGAATTTTTTTCACTAAATGATATAACGAAATTGACAATGTAATGAACCAACTCGGCAAATTGTGTAAATCCCTGAAGCTCATTAAACACTACCAGAATCCAAAGCACAAAATTCACACTGGGCCTGATCCAGCTATCCTAAAGCAAGTTAAACTCAGCAGGAAACCAATGTAATCTCAGAGCTGAAATTTTTCACATGAAAGGAATACAAACAAACTCCAGAAGGTGCCAAACAGAAGCAAGAACAGCCACCCTGATTTTCTATCCACATAAGGTGAAATGGGAACTTTCAGGCAAAGGTGTTATTTATTCTGAACTGCCAAAAGAAAAGAAAATCTCTCCCTAAAATACGTACTTAGTTGTTGATTTTATTAAACTATTTAGATATTTGTATTTTTTTTTAATTTTGTGGTTATACACTGACAAAAAAGAATACTGTCAATATCTGTGGGATCATGAGGAAACAAGGGGATTTTATTCCTTCTTTTAAATTTAGCATCTGATTTTTCTAATTGGCTAGGAATGTTGTATTAGGATGGTGCTTTTGGTATTAAGAATAGGCATCCTTACTCAAACTGGCATGAACAAGAGAGAGTGTCACTGGCTCACAGAACTGGAAATGCAGAGGTGGACTGGGGGAACTTGATGGGATTCAGCTCTGGCTTTCTTCTTGGCTATTTTCCAGGTTTGTTTGCCCTCTGTGGAGATACTTTGTCCCCAGTCTGGCCTCCTTCATGGGTCACAAATTAGCTGCCACCAGCCAGCAACTAGGTCAATATGTGTTCTTGATCACTTCCAGTGGGAGAGTAAAAGTGGTTTCCCATTGTTCCCTTTTATAGACAGGAAAGAACTTTGACTCCTGTTTTACTCCCTCCAGTTATTCTTTCCTCCAGTCTTGTTGGCCAAAATGTGTTCACGTGAGCATTCTGGAGGTAATTACTGATGAAGGTGTAGGGTTTCCAGAATTGTCACAGATTAATCTGGACCCATCCCTGGAATTCAGTTAAGGCCAGCCTCTCCCAAGATACATGGAAAGAGTTGAGTATGCAATCAACATTGAGGTGCTATTAGGAAAGAACAGGGGATGGATACTGGGTGATGGATAACAATTCATATATATTTATTTTGTGTTTATGGCGCATTTAACATTAACCCATTTATTAAGCCAGTAAATGTTTATTAAGAATCTACTACATCCCTGGCACTCTGCTAAACCAATGAAGGCAAAGAAATGAGCAGCAGAGCAGTTTATGGGTTGACATATGTTGCTGAAAGTTCATTGGATTGGGGAAAGTCAAAAAACTATAAAACTAGAATATCAGGTGGGATGTCAACATGGATATTAAAGCGCTCATATTTAGGACTAAAAGGTATAAAAATAATTCTGCAACTGTTAAGAATAAAAAGAGAGTTTTCTAAAGTTCCATAGACTTTAAGGAAGCCTTAACTATTGAGGGTAAGCAAACCAAATATCTCTAATTCCCACGCAAGAGCAGTCTCAGGAGCCAGTCTCCATGAAACCACTAGAATAATGGTCAGCTTGAAACGGTAAGAATTTTAAAGGTTGACAGGTTATGAATTTATTTGATTAGCTTAATAGCTATATCATCCTGGATTTTCATGTCTTTTATATGACACCACCCCCTCTCAAAACAATCAAACTAAGAAAAAAAAAGTGCTGGTATCCATGTAATTATTTTTTCTCTTTAATTATTGAAGGCTATATTGTGCTAGTGCTCTCTTATTCCTCTCGTATTTGTTAAACTAAGGTATGAAAGTAGATGGGTTGAATGTTAGCTTGTAAAAATGATCTTCATTATTTATAGGCACAAATAATTCTCCTGGAAATAACCACATCTGCACCTCCCCCCCCCCAAAAAATACAGCTTTTTAAAAAAAATGTCTCTTCTTTCCTCTTCTCATAGAACATGTTTTTAAATGTAACATTTTACGGGAACTATAAACAACATTACTAACCACACTGTTTCTTCTTTCTGTGTTTATCACATTTCTCAGTTTCCTTAGAGTTAGATCAAAGGCAATTTGACTAATTTTGGCCAATGGAATGTGGCCAGAAGCAAAAGCAAGTTCCAGGTCAGCTTCTTAAAAAAGCAAAAACAAAAACAAAACAAAATAAAAACAATCACCAAAAATAACCTGTGCCACTGTCCAATTCTTGAGGAAACTAAGGTTATCCTGAACCAAGTCCAATGTGTCTTTTCAGCTTCATGACCCATGACACTCTGCCATGTAGTCTTTACTTCAGTAGAAGTGAATGTTCTTTATTCTCTGAGCCTTCCCCCATACCCTCATTTCCTTGCCTATATCCGCCATGTTTCCTCTAGTTAGAACCCTGAAGTTCCTGGCTCCACCACTTTATGAAAGCCACCCATCTTTTACAGGCTATGTTAAATTTCATCATCTGTTCTAACTACCTTTAGAGTCCCAGCTTTGACTTATTTCCATGCATTCCCAACTGCAGGCAACTGTTCCATCTGGTACTGTTAAAACATGCTTTATAATATCCAGGCTTTATGTGATTACTTCTGTTATTCTACTACTAAAAATGTACCATGAGAGAGCCTCCATTCCCCATTCCCAAGCAACTTTTAGTCATTGTTTATGACCTATATAAAAATCCCACTTTCTCCATGAAATCTTCCTTGATCAAACCTCAGCCCTGAAGTACATTCTGAATTTTTGTAGCAATTCAGCACAACTCTTTGAGTTCATCATAAATGGCCTTGAGGTATTGTCTATAATGTTGTCTTGATTTATTTAACTCTTTTCTTACTTTTAATCACCTATTTATTTTCTCCACCACTATAAGTGACTGCATTTAGTCAGTTCAGATAAAAGCAGGAAATATTTTCTGAGATGTTTATCCTTGCATTTCCTTGTTACCTAGCCCCTGACCCACATCCAGGTAACTGTGTTCTGACACCCTCCCCCCCATATACACAGGAGAGATGACTATTTTAATATGTAAAAGACAAAATTTTAGGAAGCCAGTTCATAGTTAGGGCTGTAAATATTAGATTGATAAGACAGCCAGTGAATAGCCAGACAACCCTGGCTCAATGATAAAGTTTGCTGTAGCTGGAACAGAAAGAGATTTGATTTGATGAGTCCCAGAGAAGGGTGCTAGAGCCTGGCCACTGGACTGATTCTGGGAACAGTGGTGACAAATGACAGAAACCTACAAAGTTAAGGAGAAATCTGAGAAATAAGGGTACTTATGTGATCATTGCTGGGTGAAGGTGATGGGGATCAATCTTCCCAGAGAACTACTCAATGTTGTAAATATGCTGCACCTGCATAGCAGAAATAGTGATAGATAGGGCCCTGACAAGCTCACACCCAGACATACCTGTAGCCAAAACACTCACACAACTCCAGAAGTCACTGTAAGAGGCTCACAGACCTGAAACAGTCAGGCAGTTGGGATGAGGATGTTATAAAGTGACCTATGAAAACCTGACAATTGAAAATCAAGGCATGCCTATAACTTTGGGGTTTGCACAAGGCAGAAAATATCATTTCCCTCATTGTTTAAGGCTCTTGAGTAGAGTTTTCTATTATTTCCTGTCTAAGGCATCTAATCTGATACTCACGGCTTACTGTTCAATATTGTCCTATTAGTGGGGGCAGTTTATAATTTCTAAGGTATTCTCGCTTAAGGTGACTATCTTCATGCCTACAAATATATTATCACCTGGGGAAACAGGTCTACTCCTAGGGCCTGACATGTCTGATGTTTCTTTGCATCTTCCCTTATTTCTAGTGCAATGCATTTATTTCACCAGCGCTTACGTAATGCTATTCATGTACCAGAAGCAGTTACAAGAACTTTACTGTTATAAACTTGTGAGATCCCAATAAGAACTCTACAGGATAGCTACGATTATTTTCCCCCACATAACAAATGAGGAAACTAAGGCACAGAGAGTGTAAATCATAGCCCAAGGTAGTCAGCCGGCAGAGTCTGTTCTCTTAATCACTAACTTTGCTGCCTCTTTCTCAAACTTTATTTTATTGGAGTTGGATTCCAAATAAAATTATACTTAAGTGACAATATATAAAGCAGATGACAGAGTAGCAGCTCTGATTGAAATGGGGAGGGAGTATTTGAATAAATTATAACCTCACAGTTCTCAGCTTCCTTTCTGCAAAAGTACAAGGGTGAATTAGATGAATTCTAAGATTCCTCCTATCCTGAGCTATAGTAAGATGCTTTTCTCTGGCATCCCAAGATACCACTCTAATTACATTTTCTCATGATAATGAGGCTCAGGTAGAAGTGAGAAAACTATTAAGCCATCATAAGTAACTAAGTCACTACTAATGTTAACTCACATTTAGAAAGACAACATTAAAGTGTCAAACTAATCATTTAAAATAATATGATATATTGCTTTTAGCCCTCAAAGGCAGGGTGAATTGCTTCTGGTGTGAATGTAAGTTGGGAATATGTAAACCAGATTCCAAACTGTGATTTCGAGTCTCTAAAAAGGGACCCCAATAAACCATACCATTGTGTAGTCCCATCCCACTTGGTGCACCCTCTCTTGAAATTCACCTGCCACAGTGTGAGAAGCCTAAACGTTAAAAAGAGGCCACATGGAGAACACAGACATATAGTGAACAGTCCCAGCTGAGTTCTCAGCAAGGCTAACACCAACAGTCAACAATGCAAGTAAGCCACCAGATGTATCCCTTGCCTATATCACATGAAGAAGAAGAACCATATAGCTCAACCCAGTCAACATACAAGATAAGGAGTGATAACTAAATAGTCATTGCTATAAACTAGTAAGGTTTCTGATGACTTGTTGCACAAGAAGAGATCATTAAAACATATCTGTACTAGAACACTTGGTTCTAGTCCTGTAAAATTATTCTGAGAGTCACACGGAGTTAATGGTCATAGGCACCCCACTAGTGGTTTTAAGTCCATGTAATAGTGCATACTAGAATTAGAGTGTCAACCTTTCTGTAGGTGTTTCATATGTTAAATAGAAATACTTTTCAAGTTTATAAAATAAAATTGAGGTAATAAAGTATCAAACTTCCCATGAAGAACATTCAGTTTTCCATGGTGGAAAAAATAAAATTCAGTGTGACAGAAAAAAGCGAATTGAAAAAAGCTGTACATCTGGTTCCATCTGCTGCAGCATAATAACCTGATGCCTAATGATACAAAACTCTGTGTATCATGGAGAAGCCAACTCATATTTTTCCTAATCATCAGGGAGACTGCTGTTATGTGATGATTGTTGAGAGTCTCACAGTATTGCATTTGACAAGTTAACCGCCGAGAAAAACTCATATATTTCTCTTTTGCCTAACAAGCTTGAGTGTTGAATTTACTAAAGATGAAATAAAAAGGAAGAGAAGATTTTTAGGATTTTATTTCTTCAGAGAAACCAGCTGAATCTATGGTCAGACCTGTTGTTCTCACCCCTTCACTTCAGCTGAGTGACCATGTTGCATATATGACATTATGTCTCTAAAGCTTCATGAAACTCTCATTTAAAGGTGGAGCATGAATCCTGCTTTCCAATAGTTTCCAGACTTCTAGCAGCTTGACGTTTTCTTGCAGCTTCTTGTACTGTGTGATCTTCCATCAGATTATTCTCTTTCCAGAGATCACCCTGAGTTTGCCAAGTTCACATCCTTTGATTAAACTGATATGGAAGCTACTGTGAATAGTTCAGAAGCTAAGTGGCAAGTGGTCTCTGCCTCATCCGATTTGTTATCCTCTGGTTGCTTAGAGAATAATACATCTCTCCTTGATAGGTATTTGAAATGATTTTCAGTGTCTGGAATGAGGAGATCCTTGAAACGCGATTGTTAAAGATAGCAGCCAAGTACTAATGTCTTCCTGAACTCTCAGGTTTTGAATTGATACATTTCCCGGTGGTCACTGTTGAAGTGCCTTCCCCAAGCTGTGCTACATGATGATTCTCCTTTAAGAAAGAAGTGGGTTGGTTTTTCCCTCAGAAAATCTACAATACAGTCAGGAGTTGTCTTCACATACCTAATGAGGACCCAGCTCCTTGACAGCTCAAGTGACATTTCCTTCAGTGCCAGCATCTGTGCCACATTTACCAAAGCAGGACTGTTTTCCTCCTCATTCTGCTTTTCTTTTGAATACAGAAATACTCACAGCTTTGAGTCATATCAGTTCAACATGTTGAAAATGTTCCTTCTTGAATCATAATCAGACAGCTTTTATAGCTTTGAGGTCCTCTCCCTTACCAACTTACAGTAGTGTCATATGTCAAGATGAGTGACACAAAGTGAGAGCTTGAACCTTGCAAGTTCTCTGGCCAGATGGCAGATGTCAAACAAGCACACTCTCTCTCTCCTCTCTCTCTCTCTCTCTCTCTCTCTCTCTCTCTCTCTCTCTCTCTCTCTCCTCACTGTAGCTCTGGACACCTCTAGAGGATAAAGATTTTATTCAGTGACTAAAAGCAATATGTGAAAGGATGAAGAATATGATACTGGCCTGTTTCTCTGAAAACTGTCTTGTGGTCTGTGTGAGGGTTGCTTCAGCATATATTGTAGAAGTGTTTAAACTCCTAATCCCAACAGGTTGTCATTGACAGTGGTATCTCACTACTTTTTTTGCTTTCATTTGACTTTTAAATACTACCATGATGGAGTTAAATTTCATTTTTTATCTTCTCAATAAGATTAAAAGGTCTTTATAGGCATGGATCTGGTCTTATATTATTTGTTTGTATCATGAATAAAGCTTTCAGTAGTAGGTAACTAATATATATATTTGTTGATTAAGTCATTGTTACATCTATCCCTCCCACACTTTTCTGGAAAAATGGAACAGATATTCGTGGAGCAAATACTACGTTGAGGAACCTCTATACTGGTCTCCATAGTGGTGCACTAATTGACATTCTCACCAACAGTGTACAAGGGTCCCCCTTTCTCTACATCCTTTCCAGCATTCGTTATTGCCTGTATTTTTGATAAAAAGCCATTTTAACTGGGGTGAGATGATATCTCATTGTGTTTTTGATTTTCAGTTCTCTGATGACTAATGATGTTGAACATTTTTCATATACCTGTTGGCCATTTATAGGTCTTCTTTTGAGAAATGTCTATTCAGATCTTTTGTCCATTTTTAACTAGGTTATATGATATTTTTTCCTTTTGGGTTGTTGGAGCTCCTTATATCTTCCCTTGTCAGATAAGTAGTTTGTCAGATAAGAGTTGTCTCCCAGACCAATGTCCTAAAGCATTTCCCCAAAGTTTTCATTTAGTAATATCGTAGTTTCACATTTGGATTTAAATCTTTAACCCATTTTGATTTGATTTTAGTATATAGCAAGAGATTAAGGGTCTACTTTAATTCTTCTGCACATGGATATACAGTTTTCCCAGTATCATTTATTGAAGAAACTCCCCATTTCCCACAGTAAGCTCTTGGTACCTTTATCAAAGATAAGTTCACTATAGATGCATGGATTTTTCTGAGTTCTCTATTCTGTTCAATTGGTCTATGTGGTTTTTTCCATGCAACTATCATGCTGTTTTGGTTAATACAGCTCTGTAGTATAATTTGAAGTCAGGCAATGTGATTTCTCCAGTTTTGTTCTTTTTGCTCATGGTGGCTTTGGCTATTTAGGGTCTTTTATGGTTACACATAAATTTTAGGATTTTTTTTCTATTTCTGTGAAGAATGTCATTGGTATTTTGATAAGGATTGAATTGAGTCTGTAGACTGCTTTGGGTAGTATGAACATTTTAACAATATTGTTTCTTCCAATCCATGAGCTTATAATATCTTTCCATTTATCTGTGTGTATCTTTGCTTTCTTTAATCAATGTTTTGTAGCTTTCTTTATAGAGAAAGCTACCTCTTTGGCTAAGTTTATTCTTGGGCATTTTTTGTCATTTGTAGCTATTGTAAATAGGATTACTTTCTTGGTTACTTTTTCAGATTGTTTGCTATTGGCATGTAGCACTGCTACTGATTTTTTAATATTCATTTTGTATCCTGCAATTTTATTGAATTTGTTTATCAGTTCTAATAGTTTTTGTGGAGTGCTTAGATTTCCCTAGATATAAGATCATGTCATCAAAAACAAGGATAATTTGACTTCTTCCTTTCCAATTTGGATGCCCTCTATTTCTTTCTCTTGTCTGATTGATCTAATTAGAATTTCTATTACTATGTTGAATAACAGTGGTGAAAGTGGTCATCCTTGTCTTTTTATAGATCTTAGAGGAAAGGCTTTCAGTTTTCCCCCATTTAGTATGATACTAGCTGTAAGCCTGTCATATATGTTCTTTATTGTGTTGAGGTAAGTTCCTTCTATATCCAGTTTTTTAAGAGTTTTTATCATGAATGGGTGTTGAATTCTATCCAGTTGTTTTTCAGCATCAGTTGAAATGATCATATAGTTTTTGTCTTTCATTCTTTTGATATGATGTGTCACATTAATTGATATGCATACATTGACCAATCCTTGCATCCCTGGGATGAATCCCACTTGATCAGAATGAATAATCTTTTTAACATGTTGTTGAATTTGGTTTGCTAGTATTTTGTTGAGGATTTTTGTATCTATGTCCATCAGAGATATTGGCCTATAGTTTTCTTTTTTGTTATGTCTTTGGTTTTGGTATCAGGGTGATACAGGCCTTGTACAATGAGTTTGGGACTCTTTCCTCCTTGACTTTTTGGAATAGTTTAAGTAGGACTGGTATTAGTTCTTCTTTGAATGCTTGCTAGAATTCAGCAGTGAAGTCATAAGTACTAGGCTTTTCTTTGATGGGAAACTTTTTATTACTGCTTCTGTATTGTTACTTATTCCTGGTTTATTTGGGTTTTGGATTTCTCTCCTGGTTCAATCTTGGTAGGGTGTATGTGTCTAGGAATTTATCCATTTCTTGCAGTTTTTCCAACTTATTGGAATATAGTTAATCATAGTATTCTGTTATGATCTTTGGATTTCTGAAGTTTTACTTGTAAAGTCTCTTTTTTTATCTCTCATTTTATTTTTTGAGTTTTCTCTCTTTTTTTCTTAGTCTGGCTAATGGTGTGTCAATTTTGTTTATCTTTTCAGAAAACTGACTTTGTTTTGTTGATCTTTTGTTTTTTTATTTCAATTTCATTTATTTCTGCTTTGATTTTTATTATTTCTTTTCTTCTACTAATTTTGGATTTGGTTTGCTCTTATTGTTCTAGTTCTTTGACATGTATTGTTAGGTTGTTTATTTGAAGCTTTTCTATTTTGTTATGTAGGCACTTATTACTATCAACTTTCTTCTTATTACTGTTTTTGCTCTATCCTATAGGTTTTGATATGTTGTGTTTCCTTTTTGATTTGTTTTCAGAAATTTTTTAATTTCCTTCTTAATCTCTTAATTGACCCCCTGGTCATTCAGGAGCATACTCCTTAAGTTGCATGTGTTTCCATATTTTTCAATATTCTTCCTGTAATTGATTTCTAATATGATTCCATTGTGGTCAGAGAAAATACTTTGTATAACTTCAATTTGTTTTTTGAAATTTTTAAGACTTTTTTGTGGCCTAACAGATGGTCTAGCCTTAAGAATGATCCGTGAGCTGAGGAGAACGTGTATTCTGTAGCCGTTGGCAGAAGCAGTCTGTAAATATATATTAGGTCCATTTGGTCTATAGTGCAGATTAAGTCCAATGTTTCATTGTTCATCTTTCTGTCTGGATGATCTGTCCAATGCTAAAACTGGAGTGCTGTGGTTTCTAACGATTTCTGTATTGGGGTCTATCTCTCTCTTTAGCTCTGATAATATTTCCTTTTCCCAGTATTGGGTATATACATATATATGTAATATATATATATAATTGTTATATCCTCTTGCTGAATTGACCCCCATATCATCATATAATGACCTTCTTTTTCTCTTTTTACAGTTTTTATCTTGAAATCTATTTTATCTGCTAGAAGTATAGCTACTCCTGCTCTTTTTAGGTTTCTATTTGCATGGAATATCTTTTTCCATCTCTTTATTATTATACTGTGGCTGAGCTGGTATATAAGTGGCAAAACAAAGTCTTTGTAAATTTCCCCTTTCCTTTCTTCAAGTGGAAGAAGACTCCCTGAGCTATGCTGCCTATAATGGGGAAGGGGTGGCACAGGCACTGGCTTAGCTGCAGCCACTTGTGTCTCACTAGGTCACGTGTACCCTGAGTCCACTGGCTCTGAGCCAGCACTGCCACAAGAATTGGCCAAGGCCTTCAGCATTGGGGCTCAACTGCCTTAGGAATTTAATCTAAACCTTAGGGTGCTTTTTGTCACCCGGTGGTGGGTCTAGTGGGAACTCAGGTTTCAGGGCACACACAGGATTTTCCTCTGGATAGGCTGGTCTAAATGCTCCCTCTGTGGGCACCAGCAGAATTCTCCCCTGTGTTATGTTCCCCTGTGTCAGGGTGGCACCAAGTTTCAATGCAAAGGCCCACAGTAACTTCAGTCTCCCTCCCCTGGGCTCATAGATTCTCTCTCCATTAGGCACTGCCAGGGGTGTAAGAGGGGTGGTGTAGGCAATGCAAGATTGTCTTTTCTGCCCTCCTCAATGCCTCTTTCCTTGAAATAATGTTAAGGTAGTTTGATCACTTGCCTGATTTTTAGTTCTTCTGAAGGCCCTTGCTTGGGCATATAGCTGTATTTGGTGTTCTTGCAGAGATCACAATCACTGGAGGTTTCTATTCAGCCATCTTGCTCCCCTCCTTGACTGCTCTTTTACTTTCTTAATTAAAGATTTTAACATATTTATCTTCCTTTGAAATGTACAGCTACTGTAATTTCCTCTTATTACTGGTGGTGGAATAAGTCTTAGTCTTATGAGAGGTCTTCTTCCATTTCTTCTATAATACAAACCCACTACCTCATTTCTGTTTTACAAATTTCACTGTAACTAATGAGAAGAGGAAATTTTTTTTTTTTAAAGTATGGGAAAGCTTTAGAAATGACCTCTTTTTACTATTACTTGGAGGATTCTGGCTTCTAGCTAAAACCCTGTGTGTGATTTTCCATAGTCAGTCGCAAAGCCTTTGCTTAGCAGGTCTCATGGGGGAAGTTGCCTTCACCACACCACACTTGGTGCACAGCCAATGCATTGCAACTCTAGAAGAAGTCACAGGCAAGGATTCAGTTTCCTCTGGCCAGCTATGCTCTTATGCATATCTGTCTCCTAGCCCAGGCCCCTTCATTGTGAGGCTTCTCTTACTGGGGCCTTCAAGGAGAAGTACCTCTGCCTAGACCTTCTCATGGGGGAGGGAGCAGGAAAGTCTGAAAACATTTTTCTCCACTCTGACTCAGTACTTGGTACTTTTCCACTCCCAGACTTTTCTTACCCCATTCTCCACCAGCCCTGCATTCCATGAAACTGCAGGAATCTTTGAGGCAACCCCTATGTCTGCATACACCATCTGCCCCTGGTGATGTTCCATGGGAAAAATGGAATTGAGGAGAGTCAATGCTTTCTCTGGTTCACCTCTTGCTTATATAATCTCAGTGGAGTGATTAAAGCTTGACCATTACTTTCATTTCAGCTTGTCTTCTTTTTGTTTTCTTTTTTATTTCAGCATATTATGGGGGTACAAATGTTTAAGTTACATACATTGCCTTTGCCGCACTTGAGTTAGAGCTTCAAGCATGTCCATGTTTTCTTGATCAGCTACTCAGCTACTCTGACCCCTAGCAGATCAGATCACTCCAAGTGCCAAGCTTTTGACACTCATGCATGTAAGGTACCAGGCAACCTTCTCCAGCCCCACCTTTAGACCTCACTTCACCTCCCCAACTCTGCCCTTAGTCAGACTGACCTATCCTCCTAGAATACTTCCATTTTACCATCTCTCAGTCAAATTACTTCTGGGAACTAAGGTCCTTTCAGAAGCTCAAAGATCTCAGCTCCCAAAGAGCTAAGTAACATTTCTAAGGACTTCCCAACTCCTGGACACTTTTCACAGGCTGTTTTGCATCAATCATGCTTGAGGCTCTGACTCAAGGAGGGGAACATGGGCAATATATGTAACCTTAACACTTGTACCCCCATAATATGCTAAAAAAATAAAAGAAGACAGGCTAATGCCCTAAAGATATTTCTTCCATACATTTAAATATAAAAACAATAGAACAAGATTTTATGAAAGTGAAAATGTTATCTCATTATTAAAAATATCTTAAAATGGATTGATTAAATAAAATATATTTTTTTAAATTTCAGAATATTAAAATGACTCTTTACAAGCCAGTTTGTAAGTATAGACATAGCCTCTGAGAAAAATGGAAATATTAAATAAAAATAATAATGGAAACCTCTGCTAGGTGTTCTGCATTTAGAGGTATTATTTAATCCTAACAACAATCTTATGAGAGTTGGGACTTAGTATTGTCTGTTATAGATAAGGGAACCAATAGTTATATGGTTATTGAACTATGAAAACGTCAAGCAATCGAAAAGAGAGATTTAATATCCAGTCTGACGCCAAAGCCTTGGATGCCTTGAAGATCATTGTCTAAGACATTTTCTACAACTACTCCTATCTGGATGCTATGAAACAACTCCATTTCTGATCTTTTCAGTGACAAAACCAAGATTGGTAGCTTTTATTCCTCTGCTTTTCATACACAAAATTGACTATAACTATAGCAATTGCACAGGCAATTGCAGAGGTAACTGCTGATCCCATAATTCTTGATAGAACTCAGGATGCACTGAGGCAACCTCAGAAATGGGGAGATATTCAGTGTCAGGAACAATCAAAGATGGAAGCTTTCCGTGGACTTGTTCCAGTTGCTTTTTTATTTATTTTTAAATGTGAGCATGTCTATAATCTTATCTGAATTTTCTCCCCATTTTAAAAAAATACTCCCGAAAAAAATTGTTCAATATAAAAATAATTAGAACTCTCTCTTATTTATTCTTCTGAAAAACAGTAGAGGTATGACTGTTTCTGATTGCATATTATACACTGGTGAGAAAGTGGGTTTTTCCAACTCTAGAACTAAAATTTTGCATGTCTAAATATTTTTACATCTTTTCTTATGATTCTTCTCTAACAAAAATAAAATGAAAAGCATTGCTTTTATTGCTCTTTCCTAGTTCTGATTAAAATGTTTATTATGCTATCATTCTGCTTATGTAGCACTTTCACATGCTAAGATAAAAGGCATAAATTACATTATGTCTTCAGCCCTTGGATATTCAAAATAAAAGAATTTTCTAATAAGCCATCTGAAATTCTATATATCATATTATCATTTATATCCCCCTTGAAGCAAAACCAAGAAAAATCAGAGATATTTTCCCACAACTCTCTGATCACTGGGGTCAAATATTAAGTGTCCAAAATGTTTGAATTCCTCTACTCAAGGTAGGAAATCAATGAGGTTTTATTTGACATTTTTAAACATTTTTTTTTTTTTATAATCATGTCAAAAACACCAATCAAAGGGCCCACCAGGTAAACCCCCGGGGGCTTTTCTATAGGTGTATTCCCCTTCATTGACATCTCTGCTTTGTGAATTTACTAATTATTTATCAGCACACCTGTCATCTCTCTTGCATGGCCTCTGTCATAGGAGCCACTACCCAAGAGCTTATAGCAGAGAACATCAACAGCCAGAAACAAGTAAGAAAACTACAGTGGCTCATGGTTACTTGGAGTTTGAAGGACCCCAAAATGATACACCTGGGAGAAATTTTGAAACGTCATTTCATCTCTTTTCTTCTTTGGGCTTTTCTTTCCTTCATTTGCTGAAACTACAAAATGAGGAATACTAATGGGTTTTGTTGGGCTTTTGTGAAGGTTAAATAATATTAGGTACCTCTAATACACAAGACACATAATAGACATTGAGGTCATTTCAATAAGTATTAGCTGCTGACTGCTCAGGGTTCACTTTCTGTAGGTAAATGTCACCCATGCTGTGGGTCACTTTTCTTAACATGCCTCTATCACAGCACTTTTCAAATTCAATTTTACATGTTAGGCTGCTTGTCTCACTACTGCTAGGCTGTGAGTTTCTGAGTCGCAATGATGCTTCTCATAAATCTATATCATTTTCAGTGCCCACAACTACTGTAAGGTTTGTAAGAAATATAGGGGCCCCCTGAAATATGTGTGAGCTTGGACAAATCATCAACATCTCTGATTCTGAGTTTCTTCATTCTAAATGAAAATATTATAGAAATAGTTCAATTCTGTCTATGTCATAGAGTTTTATAAGGATTAGCATGCATAATTAAAAGATTATTATGTCATTGATTACTATAAACACATTTCCAAAATAGTTATAATCTTATTTGATCTAACTATGGCATATAAATATAATATTTATTATCCACAAGGTGGTGTTCACATTGCACAATTCTAGGAGCCATAATTTCCTTAGATTCACCTAGAACCCAGCACCATATATCAGGTAATTATAAATTAAAACATCCATTAGAATAGTAGAAATCAAACACAATATGATGCATTTCTCTGTGTCATAAATAAAAATCATCATCATAAAGAAAATAACCATCAACATATATTAGATAAACTCAAAGAATATAAGAAAGAAATTACTTTTAACCACTGATATTTAAAAAGTTTACCATGTGAAAGTCAAAAACAGTGATCTGTGAGATTCTTTTAGAAAGTAGATTTAGTGGTTTCAAACCACATGCATTCTTAGGTTTTCTTAATAATTAATGGGATTAAAGATTAAACCCAATTGTGTACAGAGGTCTTCATTTTCAGTGGTAGCAAGATGATGATAATCTAGTTGTTTATACAAGTTGGTTTTGTGACTATTGCATAAGTTTGCAACTATTAATGCTTAATGCCTTCAGCTCAGTTTGCCAGACTTTTCTGACAGAAAAAAAATGCATTTTATTTGGCTTTTTATACTCACTAATGATTTTGAAAAGGAGTAGAAATCAGAATTTGCTTTATTTCACAAGGATTCACTTTTTATTGCTATTATATTGATAGATTTAGGGGGTAGTTATAGTGCATTTTTGTTACATTAATATATTGTATAGCAAAGAAGTCTGGGTTTTTGTATAAATGTCACCTGAATAGTGTACACAGTACCCATTAGATAATTTCTTAGCTGTCACTCCTCATACTCTGATGTTCCCACACTTCTGACTCTCTGTTATTATCATATCCACTCTCTATGTCCATGTGTATACATTATTTAACTCCAACTAGTAGGAGAGCACATGCTGTATTTCACTTTCTGTGTCTGAGTTATTTCATTTTAAGCTAATAGCCTCCAGTTCCATCCATATTGTGACAAAAGACATGATTTCATTCTTTTATGCAGCTGAGTAGTATTTCATTATATATATATATATATATATATATATATATATATATATATATATAGCTATACACACACACATTTTCTTTATCCAATTATCTGTTAATGGTCACTTAGGTTGATTCCACATCTTTGCTATTGTGAATAGTGCTGTGATAAATATATGAGGGCAGGCATCTTTTTGATATGATGGTTTCTTTTCCTTAGGGTAGATACCCAGTAGTTGGATTGCTAGATTGAATGGTAGTACTATTTCTAGTTCTTTGAGAAATAGTTTAATTAAGTCTCATTTGTCTATTTTTGTTTTTCTCGCATTTGCTTTTGAGGTCTTGGTCATGAATTCTTTGCCTAGGCCAACATCCAGAAGAGTTTTTCCTAGATTTTCTTCAAGGATTGTTTTTTATAATTTCAGGTCTTACATTTAAAACTTAATCTACCTTTAGTTAATTTTCTTATATGGTGAGAGATATGGATCCAGGTTTGTTCTTCCGCATATGGCTATCCAATTTTTCCAGCACCATTTATTGAATAAGGTGGCTGTCCTTTCCCCAGTGTATGTTTTTGTCCACTTTGTCAAAGATTAGTTGGTTATAGGTATGTGTCTTTATTTCTGGGTTCTCTATTCTGCTACATTGATCTATTTGTCCATTTTTATACCAATACCACATGGCTTTGGTTACTGTAGCCTTGTTGTATTTGAAGTAAGATAATGTGATGCCTCCTGCTGTGTTCTTTTTGTTTAAGATAAGCACTCACTTTTAAATAATGTACTTTGGGATGCCATTTTTATGAAAGATCCCCTGAATTGTCACAGAATTGTCAAAACTACTCTCTGGCTTGTATTTGTATTCAGTGTGACAACTGCCTGGGTAGTGTAGCAGACCCAGCTCTAACTAAAATTCCATTTGTCAACCATAAAGCAAGCAGCCTACATGACCAGTCAAGATGAATACTGGTTGGCCATGATCATCAAGGATGAAAGAAAATTCAGTTGAGTATTTTGAACAAATAGCCTCTTTAATCCTTACATTGTTCATCCACTAATGGAGATATTAAATAATAACTACCTCATAGAGTTTGTTGTTAGAATTAAGTTTAAAAATGACAAGATAGGTAAAGCACTTTGCTGAATTCCTGGCACATAATAGACACTCAAACGTATTAGCTTTGTTTCCATTTTATCTCAGTTACCTACACATCCATATATTTAGCTCAAAGTTTTTGTTTATGGGCCTTATTTAATTATTAAAGATAGTCTAATGACCTAGATTCCACTGGGTATCCAGATCATTTTCTTAGTAAGATTACATGTTGTTTTGTGGAGAATTATGCTTTAAAAACAAATATAAATAGTAATGTTCTATTTTGAAAATAAACGAACAACATTGGAGGATTTATACTACTTGCTTTCAACACCATAAATGTATTGCAGATAAGATGATATGGTATTAGCATAGGGATAAGCAAATAGATCAATGCAACAAAATATGGTCCAGAAATAGATACAAACATACATTGCATATGTGGTCAATTGTTTTTAACAAAGGAACTAAATAGTTCAATAGGTAAGAGGATTGATTCTCTTAATAAATGGTATTGGCAAAACTGGATATCTATATTTAAAAAAATAAAGAACCTTGTCTCCCTTCCTTAATCTATACACAAAACTTAAATTAAGATGGATCATAGACCTAAGGGTAAAAGCTAATAAAACATAGAAGCATACCTTCCTACCATGGGGTAAACAAAGCTTTCTTAAATAGGTCATAAGAAGTATTAATAAAAGAAAAAAATGATAACTTAGACTTCACCAAAATAAAAATTCAGCTCATCAAAAGACAACCTTCTGTAAAGCCTCGGATTTGCAGAAAATATTCACAATACCAAAATATGACAATGTGTCTTTTAAAAATATACAAAAAATTCCTATACTCCAACCTAAAATATGGGAAAAATAAAATGTTTAAATGATCAATGAACATATGAAAAGATGTTCAACATTTTTAGTTATCATAGAAATACAATGTAAAGCCATGAGGAGATATAACTACACACCTATTAGATTTGCTAAAATTAACAAGATGGTTAAGATTAGACAGCTAGAATTTTCATATACCCCTGGTGGGAATTAAAAATGTTATAAGCATTTTGGAAATTTTTTTCTAATTAAGTAAGACATATATCTAAATTCAGATCCAGTAGTTCTGCTTCTAGATAGTTACCCAAGAGAAAGCTTATGCCCATGAAAGCCTTCTTCAACAATGTTCCACTGGCTCTATTTATAATATCCCTAATATGCACACGATCCTATTTCCATCAGAGACACTTTGGTATATCCATTCTTAGTAATTCGGAAATCTAAATTACTGAAACATGCAACACCATCGATGGATCTCAAGAACATTATGCTGAATGAAATAAGCCAGATACCAAAGGACAGATATTATGTGATTTCATATATATGTGGTACCTAGAATAGGGAAATTCATAGTGACAGAAAGGAGAATAGTGGTTACTAGGTTCTGGGGGGAAAAGGGAATAGGGGGTAAGAGTTTCTGTTTGGGATGATAAAAATGTTCTGGATATGTATGGCAGTGATGGGTTACACAACAATATGAATGTACTTAATGCCATTGAATAACATACTTAGAAACAATTAAAATGGTAAATGTTGTATTATGTATTTTTTATTGCACACACAAAAGTAGCCAAATACTTGGGTTGAAAGTAGAGGAAAAATCTTGATGTTTTGTTTTTATTCTATTAACTTATATTCTTATAGTGTTATATAGATACTTTATATTTTCCTCATCAATACTTCCCAAGGAAAAAAAAAATTATTGTAAGACAAGAATCTATAGAAAAAAAAATAGTGACTTCTTTTTTTCTAAGAGTTCATTCCCCTTGTAACTCTGTTCAGACAAAAGAAAAATAATTCCAGGTACCACATGTCATTCTAAGAGGTTTAAATTTTCATTAAAGTGAGACAGCAGACAGGCTTCCAAGGAAATAATGTGAATCTGTGCCCACATCCAGCAGGGATAATGATTCTTTTAATTATAAGTTACCGGGCCAAATTCAAAGACATGATGGGCAGGCATTAGGTAACTAAATAATAAATAGTAATTGCATTTCTTCCTTTGCATTTTAAAGGGGAAAACACCTGAGAACTTCTAGTTGATATTCCTTACACACAGCACTCTCTGTGTCATGAAGTCATTTGAAATAATGTCATTTGATGCTGTGCATCCAATAACTTTAAATAACATCATTAACATTAGAATGAAAAGAATGGAAATTGACTATCTAGAGGGCATCCTTCCTCACACTTAGGAGGTTTGTCAAACGAAAATTATGTGACTCTCCCTTTGTTACACATATTTGTCTTGTATAAGTAATAAAATGAATATATTTACAAGGAAGAAGAGAGGAAGGGAGGGACAAACCATCCAGTTATCAAAAGCCTCAGCTTTAAATCAATCATTATGAAACAGATTATTACTTTTTCAAGAGATTTAGCTATTAAAAGGCATTACCAATTCATTGAGAATTCATGTGTGAGTGTGTGTGTGTGAGTACACACACACAGAGCTATGCATTTTTAAAAAATATTGAACAGAGTAGCACTTGCTTGAGTGAAAAACTAGAGCTTGGGTTTCAGGTCTATCACTAAATTTCTGAGGAATTTAGACATATTTACATTTTATCTACTTTTTACAAATGAGGGGCTTGGCTGATTTTATCACTAAAGTTCTTTTCAATATGTCACTCTAAGTCAATGTTTAAGAGAGTGATGGTTCTCCATAGGGGATACCTATGATCTCTATGGTGTGTCTGGCCAGGGGTTGTGTGACATCACAGTCTGGAAAGAAGAAAAAGCTGACTGGCCAATACATCTTGAGACTAGAAAGAACAAGGAAAATACGCACACCATTTCTGTATCTTGCTTTTGGTTTGACCCCCGAACTGCTCCACATAAAAAAATATTTCTACCAAGCATGAAGTTGTAAGCACTGGTTTATATGTTTGGTGAACCATTCATAAAAGTAATTCAGAAGAGTTGTAAATAAAATCAGACACAGTTCAGTAGGAAAACCAGGAAGTCAAACAGGAGGATCATTTTTCTTTTTATCATCCCCTTTTGTTGTGGCTTTGAATGAAAATATGATGAATATATGATCTTGAAACTGCAGGAAATCATATACAGTAGAAACCTGGAATAGTTACCCAAATAAATCAGTTTGAAATACTCTTAGAAAAAAATGTATATAGAAACTCTTTCTTGATATGATTCTAATTTGGATGAAAATGGGCTAGGTCAGGGAATCCTGCCCCTGCATACCATTTGACCTTTTGGATAAGGGCAAAACACGTGGGTTTTGGTATGAAGCAGAATAAATATCTGAATTTTTTTGTGTGTGTGAATACATAAAGAATATAGAGAAAACTAAAGATGTACTGGATTAACACCTGATAAAAGATATATGGAAAGAAAGGGAGAATATCAACATGAAGAAAGGCTTAATGGTTTGTTTAGGGTCTTTCAGATCAATGCTTCTCTGCCATTGTAGGATTTTCTCCCATAGGGCTAATTAGCTTGACTTTAACAACAGGCAAAGAAACTTCTAGGACTGATATGAGATAAATGATAATTTATTAAAGCAAAGCAAAACAAACTAAAAATAATCCCAAAGGTACTCAGTATGGTTAGTTGCATGATCAATCATAAAGTCCAGTTTGAAAAGGAGAGTGAGAGATTAAGAAAAATGCTAAATTGAAAAAGAAATGAAAGTATCAAGCTGAAAGTGTTTATAATATGAATAATTTTATGGGGAGTGAAGACAGTAGAAATTTGGAAGAAAAGTAAAGTCATCACTTAGGATGATTTTGGAGTTTAAGGATGATAATGAAGGTACGTTCAAAGAAAATAAAATAAAATTGAGATAAGGTCTGGGTATGGAGGATGATCGACAGTGGGAGAGAAGATCACTGGGATGGCATAAAAAATGACTGGGCTACAGAAATAGCATCTTGAATATTGCCCGACACATTCCCCATGTGCAACTAATCTTTGTTTATTGATGTGAATATACATATGAAAATTCCAAGGTACCTTAAGAGATTATAGCAATAGGGTTAATCACAGACAAAATGTAACAAAGATAAATAAATAAAATGTAACAAAGACAAATAAATATTTTGTAACAAAATGTAACAAAAATAAATAAATGTAACAAAGATAAATTGCATGTGAGTCAGTCAAATCCTGGCATGAATAGAGTGAAAGACATGCAGCATCATTCATGAAATGCTTACAGGTTTCATTATGAATCAAATCTATAATGAGTCCATAAGATAATCTGGCTATCCACGACATCAATGTGATTGTTCGCTACGTGAATAGTAAGGCTATATTTAAGATGAGGAACGTACTCTTAAGGAATGCCTAATAGTCACATGACATCTGCAACTATGCAGAGGAGGATGACATGTCAAGTAGGGAGCTGACAAGCAAATGGGAAATATTTGTAGAAACTAAGAAATATTTGTAGAAACTATTTAACTTGGAGAGGAGGAGAACTGGTCGAGGGATAGGAGGCTTGACAGACATATCCAAATATTCGGAGTTGTGCCATGAGAAAAAGTCACTAAACTCACTAGATTTGTTCTTTACAGTCCCAGGGGAAATAAATATGATAAATAAATGGGAGTTATAGAGGGATAGAGCTTTGAATATAAATTTCTGAAAGTTAGACCTATACATGACAAAAATGACTGCTTAAAGACAAAATAAATTTTCCTGTTATCAGAACAGTTCAATCACAAGCTTGAAAAAAGTATTGTAAAAGGACTCAAACATCAGAAGATGAGTGGAGAATCAGACTTTTAAAAGTCTTCTGGCAGATATTTTGTGTGTCAGCAAATGTGAAAACTACAGGTTGAAGATAAATTCTTGGTGATTCTGTTTGTTGTGTGTGTGGTAGAGGAGACTGCAGGTTGGTAAAGGGAGAGTAAATTAAAATTGTTAATGCTGGAAAATCCACCTAACATATTGAGGATTAAATAGAATTTGGGTAAGATGCATACATTTAAAAGTGTGAATCCAATTAATACTCCCTTAAATGTTGTTTTCTAAGCTCTGAAAATCAGCTCATCAAATATAAAACCCAGAACTGAAATAAGTTTACTTTGTTCATGAAAACAGCCTCTTCAAACCCATTATATCATTAGTCACAATCCTCGGAAAAGGCAGGCAAAGGATTGCTGATTGTTGGCATTGGGTGAAGATATGATATGCTGCCTTGTGGAGATACTTGCTTTATTGTGCATTTCACACATACAGATATTGATAGTTATAATGAACATAAATTCATTTTATAGTGTGCTTATTATGACAGCTACTGTTTATGTACTTTATAGTCATTTATGACTTTTCATCCAAAGAGCGAAGAGCATATTCAGAAATATATTTCCCAAAAAACAGTGTCATAACAATAGTGTTTACTTAGTTTGAATGGAATCTGATGTGGAACCACGATAGATACTTTTCCTTTGGGCTAACGAGCATCACCCCATCGATGTCAGCTCTTCCAAGATGCACATGGCACAGAATAGTTATATTTTCTCATTTGTAACATCTGACTTCTGTGTGGGTCACTTTGTCAACTTGTATCCCATAGTAAACTTCTTGATACCCATGTCCTCCTCAGTATGGAGGAAAAATCAATTCTAAAATCAAAACCACAATTCTGGAAAACGCTCTCAGAAAAAGATATGCTCATTTGATTGAAGAATAGGCAAGTCTACATACCTACATAACATCTCAAGAAAAAGTAGACTTCAAACTGTGATGTCACATGTAGATATTTCTAAAAATCAAGAAATTTATTCTTAACCATAGGCAAAATTATACAAGTTATTGCTTTAAAGTTATACTTTTCAACTGGCATTTTTAATTGAATGTCCATATATAGAATGTTAAAATATTTTATAGTTTTTAAGTGAAGATCCTTAAGGCAAGCATTTACCCCTTTTACATACAATTTAAAATAAGGGGGAAAAATACAAACTGGTCTATTTTATTTATTATGCTGCAATTCAGATAGCTTACTACAATGATCTAAATTTCAGGTTATTTAGTGATAAGACTTTTTCAGGGAAGCCAATAACTAATTGTTAAATAATGGGTGCATAATAACTGTTGAATAAATGAATCAATAAAAATTATTGAATTAATGAATAGATGGCTGAATGACAGACACAAGATTAAACATTATTGTGTAAAATTAGATACTGGAGTCCCTTAAGGAAAAACTTGTTTTCTAACAAACATAAAAAAGTTCCAATCATTTCATTTTTTAAAGGCTGAAATAATCCATTGCTGATGAAATTATTTGTATTCATTATAGAGATATTAAAGACATTGTGTAATTCTTCTATTTTGGGGACATATTAAATTATATGTTAGTGTTATAGACAAAAGCATAGGTTATAGACAGAAAGCAGGAAAAATGTCTCTAATTAAATTTGCTAAAGTAAATGCTAAGTGTGGTACTCTTCTACAAGATGATCATTTGTACTTCACAGAAGGTACAGAGGTGTTTATCATTCATCAACAACACTGAGAAGGAGGGACCATTTTCTGGCCTAACAATGAAGATGTAATTTGTAGATATTTATATATGTATATATCCTCATCTTGTAATCATTATCACTTACAGGAACTGAGAGAAAAAAGGTAGCCAGGAGCAGAGTAATTATTTGGATCTGCCATAGTGCCATTTTTTCTAAGGAATATGAAAAAAGTCAAGGTTCCTATTCTCATGACCAAATTTGTAAGATGTATGTATGTGTTTATACTAAAGAACTTGACCTTCCTCTTAATTTCTTCTTCTTGTTTCGTTTGTGTGTTTGTTTTTGCTTTCCTGAGGCACCTCAGAGTCTACTGAGAGAATGAGGGAGAGGCCAAGAAACTGGCACTCACTCCCAGCACTCACTTTTGTCTAGTGGTGTGCTAAATAAATGTTCAAAATCTGGCTCTCTGCGGGGAAAAAGCTTTGATTTGTGGCATTTGCTGAGTTCTATGTTATAAACACCCCACAAGACCAATTTCAACCTACGGCTGTGACTTCACTCACTGAAAGCAGAGTTGGGAAGAGATATGAAGAATTTCTACCATGGATGATGTAAATAATCTAAAGGGCATAGATAACAATAAAATGTAGTAGGTTTAACGTACGTGTTAACCTTTGTTTTTAACATAATTTGTTTAACTGTAAGTCTATGTAATTTAATGTTCATAATGGCTGTGGTTAACATGGGGCTCACAAAATTCCTAAAAAACTAATAATCGGTCCTGGCAAGATGGTATAAGCTGGCTCAAGTACACCACTGCCCTTGTCCTCTAAAGACCAATCTTTGCTTTTGCATAGCTTTGCCTTTGCATTTTATACCAAGATGCCACGAAAATCTTTTTAAAAGTAGATTTTATCTTATTTAAAAAAAGATGTGAAAACCATTGACTTTGTTATAGTAGGATCTGTATGTAGATCATCCTCATCTATGCCATCTGGGCCGCTACTTGAAAACACTCATTTGTTGGCTAGAGGACCTACTGGAACACAAGTGTGTATGTTGGGGTTCAGGGGAAAGGGATTCTGCCTTTTAAACAAGTAGCTGGTTTGAGGTATTGTTATGTTCCTTAAAGTTGGAGAACTTTTGCTCTGAGCCCCTGAAACTTCTCCTTTCTCTAAATTTGACCTGGTAGCCATTTCCTGCTTTCTCAGCTACACTCAGCATTAGTTCCAGGACAACAGGAAAATGAACAGTTTCAGTACCACCTGCAGCTGAGTTTCAGCTTCATAGACCTGTTGTCTCATTAATCCAGAAGATCCTTGACTATATCAAAGCTAAGTATAGTCAGAAAATGCCCCCAACCCTGTCTGAACAATAGACAAGGGATGAGTATCCACTAGCTTTAACATATGTAAAAAAAGTTAATTCCTTGTGTAAGAGCAGAAATGCTACTCAATCCCAGGTGTGGACATTTGTCAGTTTCTCATTGATTGCTGGGGCTCATGAAGGTGCTGAGTTTTTGTGGCTGACAAATAAAGGGGAGGCCTCTTATTACATTGTTGGAGCTGGCATGTTTAGCTAATGACTGCTGCATTGCCTACACTCAACAAATATTTATTGTTAAACAAACAAATGAATAAGTAGTGCACAAATAAATACATAAAAGAATTAACCCAGGATCATAACAGAAATAATCTTTAAATTCTTCATTGCCTTTTCTCTAATAAACCTTTCAAGTTAAGAGATTTTTTTTTTTTTTAATTTACTGGCAATGTTTCCTTTAAGTATCATTACATTTAATTCGATCAAGGGAATAATCTGCATTGGCATCATAATGAACCACAAATATATTTTTCTTTCTTTGAAGTCCAATAAAAGAAAACCCAGCCTGGAAATACTGAAATATAGACAATCTCTGGGGAAATACATATGATACTATAGCCATGTACACAGACATATATATTTTTTGCAACATTTAGATTCATCTATGCATAAATGATAAAAATCTACAGTAAGCTTCATATTTTTAGACGAGATGGATTTTATTTAAAGTCAGTATGAAGCATTTCTTCACATATAAATCCCTTTTTTGTGTGTCTCATCAACTTTACCCATGTAAAAATAAAATAGACAACTATCTAGTTAATAGCTACTGCCTCTCAGCTAAAACACAAAATGGTCTGTCAAATAGATTTGTCTGAGAAATGAGAAATGTTTAGATAGAAGGCCCTTGAGTTACTATAAAAAAAGAAAATAGAATTTCTTGTTGTTTTACCTGAGATAAAGTTATTTATAGAAGGCACATCAATTTTTTTCAGTTGCATTAAAAAAAGATTATATATGTAATATATTTTTAAGTTAATTTTCTGAAAATATTAAATTGTTCCTAAACACTGGTCTTTTATTTACTATTACATATTTTTCAATGTATTTGAAGAAATCCATTGGTATTCAATATATACTTCATTCAAAATGTCTGGGAAACATGAAGATGATGCTCCTAGAGTCTGTCAATTTCACATAGCGAGCTTTCCACTGGACTGAGTGATATTTTAAATAGCTTTGGAAAACTAATGGAGACTATCATTTTCTATGTGGAAGAGCAACATAGTAAATGAAATAAGTGGATTTCAATGTTGAATGTTATTGAGAATATATATTCAGACTGCATGATGCTAGTGGACTTTTTTTTTTTTTTTTTTTTTTTTTTTTTGAGACAGAGTCTTGCTTTGTTGCCTAGGCTAGAGTGAGTGCCGTGGCGTCAGCCTAGCTCACAGCAACCTCAAACTCCTGGGCTCAAGCAATCCTCCTGCCTCAGCCTCCCAAGTAGCTGGGACTACAGGCATGAGCCACCATGCCCGGCTAATTTTTTCTGTATATATTAGTTGGCCAATTAATTTCTTTCTATTTATAGTAGAGACGGGGTCTCGCTCTTGCTCAGGCTGGTTTCGAACTCCTGACCTTGAGCTATCCGCCCGCCTCGGCCTCCCAGAGAGCTAGGATTACAGGCGTGAGCCACCGCGCCCGGCCGCTAGTGGACTTTTTAATGAGATTAAACTAAAATGAGTTCAGGAGGAAGATACATCAAACTCAGTTTGTTGCTCAGAAGTTATATCTTAAAATATACTCATATTTAAATAGTCACACTATCATCTGACAACATTTCTTCTATGCTTAACTAATTTATGCCACCATTTGGTTTGGTTTGGTTTATTATTTAAATTAATAATATTTGATTGTAAAACGTATACCCAGTGTTATGATTTGCATTTTTTCTGAATCTAACATACATTTCCTAATAGTTCTAGACCACTTCTGCTAAATAATTACAGGCTTTAATTTATCACCAACAAATGTTGAGGACTAAGGTAAGACTTTTTTCTGGGATCTCAATTTCTTTTATTCTTTTATTTTTTTAGAGACAGAGTCTTACTCTGTTGCTCAGACTGTGGCTGGATCATAGCTCACTGTAACCTTGAACTCCTGGTGTCAAGTGATCCTCTTGCCTCAAGTCTCCTGAGTATCTGGGACTACAGACATACACCACCACACCAAGCTAATTTTTAAATTTTTTGTAGAGATGAGGTCTTACTGTGTTTGCCAGGCTGTTCTTGAATTGAACTCCTTACCTCAAGCCATTTTCCCACCTAAGCCTCCCAAAGTGCTGAGTTTACAGGCATGAGCCACCATGCCAAGACTAACCTTACGCTGCCTAGCACATTTATCTGGCCCTCCAAGTGTTTTTGCCACCAGTGCCTGTCCTACTTAGCAGCCGACTAGTCCCGGGCCCACAGTGTGCACTCTCCAATGGCCTGAGGGACAGTGAACTGGCCCCCTGTTTAAAAAGTTTGAGGATCCCTGTACTAAAGGTTATTGAGGCGTTAGTTTTGCTCTCTTAACAAACTGCTTGCCTCTGAAGTGTTCTTTAGGTTAATCACGGAGAACACATAGTTGTGAGGTACAGAATCTTCCATGCAGGTTCACTCCAGAAGGATTTGGGATGTCAGGGAAATGGGTTTCTCTGAATCTCCTAGCTCTCCTTTCTCAGAATTGTTTAGACTCAAGTCTTTCTGTTTTCTACAGACAGTTCTGACATCTTCTAGCTACTGATGTAGACCTTACCCTACCTTACTTCTGCCTGGAAATATCACCAAGAACTTAAATCACTTGAAGACAAGACTTTTTTGCATTCCAATTTGCATCCTTTCCTTAGCATTGGGCCCTATCCGTAGGAGACAGTATGACCCCACGACCAGCAGCCCTGGCTTGGGCTTGAGTCCCAGTGCTGCTACACAGTCCTTCTCAGTGTGGTATTGTGGTGCATTACCTAGTCCCTCTCAGCCTCAGTGTCCCCTTGGTAAAATGGGGGTAATTGTACAATGCAAGGACATTAACACTTTTCTAACACCCATCAATCTCCCTCCCTCCTATGCACTATTTTTTTTCCTTTTCCTTAGGCAGCTTAGATTCCAAAGGTTTTATTTTTAATCACTCCTTTGCAAAACTCTTAATTTCATATTTCCATCTCCTCTGGCAAAGCACCAAACAGAATAAAACCCAACCATCTGCCTACCTGAGGCCAGCAACCAGGCGACCAACCATGGGGAGAAAAACAGACACAATTGTGTTTATTGGTTTCACTTTGATTTCATGACAATAAATCCCAAATGGTCAGTTCACACTGCTCAACCATCATAATGTCATATATATTATGATTTGTTTTCTACAGTCTGTGATAACTATTCTCAATACTCACTCCTCCAAGACTTCACACTTAGATGATAACCTTTTCTTATATTTGTCATCTTCCCAGCTACAAATTGACTAAATTATCTGCATCCACACCTACTCTCTCTGCCTTAGCTAGTTTTACCAAGATGAAAGTATCTGTGCCCCTCCACTGAGTCCTGAGACTTCTTGCCTCCTCAAATGATGATGTTCTTGCAATTTTCTGCTGTCTCCTGCACTATTAATTTTTCTCTCTTTGATGAATTATTTCTAAGAGTTGCAATCATCTCTCATTTTCAAAAATGAAACAACAAAAATACATAAGTAAAACAAATAATAACACCTTCCTAAAACCTGTCACCTCCCAAAGTTACAATCTACTTCTTTCCTCCACCTCAGAACAAAACTCCCCAAAACATCACCTACAGTCACTCTATGTGATCTCTCCACATTCTTAGTTTCATGGTCCCTCCCACAACAGTCACGTTACTGTTTTGCTTGTACTGTATCACTCATTAGCACAGAATATATTAATAGTTAACAGCCTCTACCTTTTGGAAACAGTCTTCCTCCTCTTAGCTTCTGGGAGGCCACTCTTTCTTCATTCTCTCCCTTTCCTCTTATTCTTCCTCATCTGTCAAATCTCAAAATGTGAAGTATCCAAAGTTTCAGCTATTTTTTTTCTAACTATGTCCCCTAAGTGTCATCAATGATACTGACTCCTAAATTTATATCACCTGGCATCTGACCTATCATCATATCATCTGACCTGTCCTCAGAACTCTAGTCTCATACACCAAATTGTCTACATGACTAGCATTCTTAATTGTATGTCTGATAGCTATCTTGAATTAAAAATGTCCAAACAATAATTAAATATCCCTCTTTAAACCAATTTATTATCCACTCGTCCTCATTTCATTAAAAAGCTCCACAGTCCACTCACTTTTTGTAGCCAAAAATCTAGTCTCTATCCTCGATTCTGCTGCTCCCCCTGTCCTTTATCCATTAGCCCATCCTGTTGGCTCCAGATCCAACACACAATGCTCATTTTTCCACTTCTCTGTCCACCTCCTTCTTATGTCTCCTAGGTTCCTGTGACAATCATCTTATAAGGGCTACTTAGTTTTCTGGTAACTGCTCTTCCTGCTTCCCCTCCATTCCATCTCCTAATAATATTCCCCACAGTAGCCTGTGTGATTCTTTAAAAAGGCCAATCTGATCATTCCCCTTTCAAAACCTTTTTCTCATCCACGGAATGAAATCCCAACTTTTACCACACCCTGCAAAGCCCCACATGATCTGGGTCTAAGCCAGCAATCCCTGAATGATCCATATTGTCACTTCAGGTTCATAGTCATGCAAAGATTGTTCCTTCCTCAAGGCTTTCACACTAGTTGTTGGCTGTACTTGGAACGCTCTGAGTGTCCACCAAGTGTGCCCCTTCTCTTTCATGTCTCAGCTCAAGTGGCATCTCTTTAAAAGCCTCTTCCCTGACAATCTGATCTAAATTAGGTCCTCAAAGTCATTTTCTATCATATTATTGTGCTGAATTTTCTTCACTGAACTTATCATTCCCTTGTGTTAATTATTGGTTTATCTATTTGTTACTGAGCCTATTTGCATGTGCTGGAATATAAGTAAGCTCTGGAAAAGAAGGTCATTTGATTGCCTCTATTATAGTTTTTCAAGCAATAAGCATAGTTCGTAGTTGGTATTCTAGTACTTAGTTTAATAATACTTACTTATAGGATTGTTATAAGGAGTAAATAAAACACTGTTTTAATTGTTTAGCACATTGCCAGGAACAAAATACCTGCTGAAAGAGTCAGTTACTTCCATTATTATGATTAGGTGCTCATTAATGTGTGTCAAGAATATTGATTATAACTTATGCTAATGTGTTAAATCTTCCAGATAAAGTACTTGCACTTTAACAGATGTTTTCTAACATAAATAATATTCAAAACTACACTAGTGAATAAAATTTTTGCATATAGGTGAATGTTTCAATCTCTAATATCAAATCACATAATTAGCAACTGCTTTTACCTTCTGGTAGAACTGAACCTATTCATGTCCTCTAACTAATCAACCATTCCAACCATAATGGCAACTTCCATGAACTAAATTAAAATCAGAGACCTTATCACTAGACCTAGGTTCATTTAATTTAAGCCCATTATTAAACCTCCCACTTTTCAAAAATGTATGACTTGAGGGAAATCTCATTAAACTTCATGGAAAGGCTAACGTGAGCTTTGCCTTCAGAGCCAACCCAAAATGGAGCCATTAAAAATATGTGTGATGAAGTATAAATTACAAGGTGATATTAAAGTAAGACTAGAACTCAAAAGAGAATGGTATTCTATCACATATTTCAATCTCTTTTGCAAAATTCTTTGTGCAAGTCTACTAATGGCAGCAACTATAATAAATTTGGTACGAGCAAAATACAGCAGCCTTAAAACACACAATAGCAAAAAATGATGTATTTTATGTATTTGAAATATGAAAGATGAGAAAATTATAGAAAATGTTTTTCTAAGTCGTATTTACATTACTAAAATGTTCATATTGACATGGAGATTTAATCCTGTCTCTAAGTTATTCAAATTTTGCAATAGATGTCCTACAGAGTTTTCAATTCCCTGCTCTACAGTTATACACAAAGGCACTTTATGAAGACTATTCTTTGATTCACTTCTAGCTTTTCATAAATTTTAATTTGTCTTCTCTCTTTTTTTCCACTTGATTTATATTTTTATTTTTAATTAATTCAGATAACAATATACTTTTGGGGGATAAGATTGCTCAATTTATGAAATACATTGTTCTTGTTTGGAATGTATGTCACAACATTAATAGAAGTAACTCTGAAAAATTTTAAAGATAGTACTTGATCTACAAGTTTTTTTGTAGAACAAAAATAATTTGAGGAAAGCTGACTTCAACAAATATTTCTCATAGTTTCTAGTATCTCCCATAGTAAACTTCACATATTTCTCAAAAAGTTTTAAACCATTGCAACTTCATTTCTTGGGGAAGTTTCATGAGACAAGTATTCTCTGGAGTAGATTTTAGGAACTTCTCTCAGAAAATGTGTGACGGTGTGATACAAGGATATGCTTTGAATTTTCAAAGTATTTTCTTCAGCTTATTTGCAGAATGCATTTAAATCGGCATACGCATATATGTTATTTATAAACTGGTTTCTAATTTTTAAAAATATTTTATTAGCCTTCCCATTCATAGTTTATCTTTATTGGGTGACTATTCTTTCCCTGAAAACAAGATAAAAATTATTTATTTTTATTGACTTTTTGGAACTTCCTAAAAAAATATCAAAGAATCAGTTTAGCTACTGGTTAGGAGCTTTTGTTGAAATTGTGATGGAATATAAGACTGATGTTTGTAAACAAAATTATGTTGTTAGTGTTATTCCAGAACAATCTCATGCATATAGCTCTGGTTTCATATTATTAAATATGAAAGTTGGCTTTACCAGATTTTCCAAAAATAATTTATAAATGTGGGGACTTTGGAAAAGATGTATTCTAAAAGCACTAATAATAATCCGAATTGAGGCATTTCTTCCCAGCCAATTAAAGCATCTTCCTATATTTCTGACCACTATGACTCATTAAATTCTTCATTTCTTTATAAGAGTGAGGATATTAAGCTTTAAAAATGTTGTTGTTGTTTTTTTTTTTACATCATAGCAAAGATGAGTTTATTTCAGGAATGCAAGGAATCAATCAATGTAACTAACTGCATTGACAGAATGAAATAAAAAAAATTTTATGGTTCTTTTTACACATCTATAAAGCTTTAAAAATGCTTTATTTCTCAATTAAAATGAAGCAAAAGGCAATCAAAATTTTTGTATGTGAATTGGTTTCCTTGCTCTTTTATAAAGTCAGTCTGGATACTGAAGGTAGAATGGTGGTTGCCAGGGACTTGGGGAGGTGGGGTTGGGGGACATTATTGGTTAATAGGTATTAAGCTTCAGTGTGGGAAGATGAAAAATTTTCTAGACATGGAAGGTGGTGATAGATGCACAACAATGTGAATGTACTAATACCACTAACCTGTACATTTAAAAATAGTTAAAATGGTAAATTTTATGTAAAGTATATTTTACCACAATAAAAAAGTATCTAATAAAAAATGTAAACAGGGTAGCAGATATCTGAAGATGAGTTCTACCCCAATTATACGCCATGCATAGTTTTATTCATGAAGGAGTATCACAAATTATTACATATTGTCTGATTTTAATGTAATATAAAAATGTATATCAAGTCTAGTCTTTTCTACAGATTCATGACAGAAAGACTACACTGTAAGAACTGTCAGGAAACACTGCCTTCCTTATAATTATGCTGCTACTCCCACACCCTCCCTAAAACTTTAAGTCACAGATCCTTGGGCATTATCTATTCTCAAAGAACTATCATGTAATGAATCAGTGAATGGCTCAATAACTAAAATAAATACAAGTGACCTACATCTATTGCAGTTGAATTGATGGATAACTAGGGCAGATACTATGTTCAAGCAGAAATGCTCTGTGTACTATGATTGAGTACAAATATCAAGTTTGGGAATGTAAACATTATTTTATTTAGATTGTCCATCGGTAAGCAAATGCTGGTTTCTAATTGATATTTAAATAACAGTAATCACCTGAGATCTCCTATAGGTCCTCTTTTTCTACATTAAACTCATTTTTAAAACTCACCACTTTTGTAAGGGGAAGACTCAGAGGTCTGAGTCCAGAACATTAGTGACCAAAGTATATTTTATGAAGAATTTTGGATGATTTAGGGAGGCCTCAAAAGTATTTTTCTTCATTGCTCATCTGAGGCCTATGACTCCATACAACATACATGAGAGAAAACAACATTCACAAGAATCATATTGAGAGTCTAGAAGTAGGTCCAGACACCTGTTTGATGACTATGTTTCCAGAGGGTTGTCATGCAGAAGGGAGGAATATGAATTCAAATCCACTCTGTGCCACCAAGAAAAGACAACCCCAATTTTAGAATAAAATAAAAATAACAACAACAAAAAAAAAAACGCAAAACACAGAGGACCTGTAAATTAATATCATAACTCACATAGTTTTCCATTTATCCAACCTTTCCCCATCTCCTCGCTTCCAACTGGGAGTCACACACAAATGATTCACTTAGCTACCCACTTGGCTATGGACGTGTGTTGATAAGAGAGTTATAACCAACTCAATGACAAGGGACAGAGACATCAGTCAAAATCCATCAAATCAAATCACACATCTTCAATAGCATGACCCTCTGTAGTTACCTAACAACACACTTAGATTTCCTCTGTGTTGTTACACACACACACACACACTACATACACGATGTTAAAATATCCAAAGCCAAAATGATCAGTTGGTTTGTCAAAGTAGAAAATTGCTGTTTTAACTTTCTATTTGGGTAGTTTCTGGATAAAGGAAATTGTATGATTGCTGAACTAATTTTCAGGTTGGTTAAGCATGTCAAGTTGTCCTGAAACATGGGAAAATGAGACACTTGAAGATGCAGAAAGAGCTGGGCATGGTGGCTCATGCCTATAATTCCAGTACTTTGGGAGATGTGGCAGGAGGATCTCTTGAGGCCAGGGGTTCAAGACCAGCCTGGGCAATATAGCAAGACCCTGTGTCTATAAAAAAAAAAATTAGCTTAGTGTACTGGCTTGTACCTGTAGTCCCAGCTACTGGGGAGGCTGAGCTGGAAGGATCACTTGAGCCCAGGAATTTGAGTTTATAGTGAGCTATGATCTGGCCACCATACACTAGCCTGGGAGACAGAGCAAGACCTTGTCTCCTAAAAAAAAATGCAGGGAGATATAACAGATACCAGTAACTTTTTCTACTATTGCACTGAAGGCACCACATACACTATCATATTGTGAGTGACTGAGTATCAGCTTTTATGAATGCAACAAAAAGACATTCACATAGATGTATCTAGTCTTCAAGGATAAGGATTTCAACAATGAATAGGGGTGAGGTGATAGAATGAGAAGAAACCACCATTTTGCACTGTTTAGATTTTTAGATTTAAAAATGATCCATGCCACATGACATATTAAGTTTTGGGGGGCAGAGGGAAGGGGAGGTTAATATTTCATCTCTTGTAATCATCATGCAGTGCTCAATGGATAAATATCTGGACTTGTCCTATAATCCTAGCACTCTGGGAGGCTGAGGCGGGAGGATGGCTCAAGCTCAGGAGTTTGAAACCAGCCTGAGCAAGAGTGAGAACCCGTCTCTACTAAAAATAGACATAAATTAGCTGGACAACTAAAAATATATATAGAAATAATTAGCTGGGCATGGTGGCACATGCCAGTAGTCCCAGCAACTCCGGAGGCTGAGGCAGGAGGATTACTTGAGCCCAGGAGTTTGAGGTTGCTGTGAGCTAGGCTGATGCCACGGCACTCTAGCTGGGCAACAGAGCATGACTCTGTCTCAAAAAAAAAAAAAAATCTAGACTTGTGTGTTAGATCCGGTATACTCTAATCAATTTACTTGTATTGTTTCCTCTAACTCTATAAAGATAAAATAACTGAAAAAGAGTGGGTATAATAAGTGGAAACATAGTCAAAGATGATTGGAGTTGCAAAAGGTTTTAGGATACTCTCTCCAACCCTCTCATTTTATCAATGAGGAAATAATGTCAACTTTGAAGGGTTACAGTAGATGTATGGGTAGATGAATTTTCTTTCACATGTTTTCATACTGAATTGTGAACTCCATGAAAGCAAGGTCCAGATCATATCCCTAACGTTATATATGATATTATGATAGGGAGAGAGTAAACGTAAATGAATAAATAAAATTGAGGGACAGTAACTTTCCAAGGTTTGAAAGAAGTAGTAAAAGAACCCAAGTACCTTGAGTCCTAGCATATCCTAAATGTTCTTATTACCAGAAGGTTCAGATTGGAACACAGGAAAGCGGCTATATGCCAACATTAGCTCTTTAAATTCTATAAGCATGTGCTTTATATTCTAGCCAACTAATTAGTTGTAATATTTGTTCAAATAATAGTTGAATTTTAAAGTAAATTATTAAGGAAATCATCCTTATAAAAATGTTTTCTAATAAACATAGTCATATTTTAAAGTCCATACTGCAAACCACTACTTTTTTTTTTCCTTGTGAAGGTGTTATTTATTGTAAACAATTTTTGGTATGAAAAATATGTCTTATCATGACCCATCATCACCCAAAATCTAGAATGTATAGGTCAAGCCATTATTTCAACACGAAATTTGTGATCACAGTTAGCTTGTACAGATGGAATCTAGCCTTTTCTGTGATTACAGCTTTGTAAAGGTAGCACACTCTACTGAGTTTCCAGGAATTATTACTATATAGTAAGAGAATGTCCTTTGGCTCTATTATCTAAATGTGTAAGGACCTCTTTGTTTGAATAATCCAGAATATGATTTATAGGTAAAACTGATTTATGGGTGACCATGACTTTAACAAGTACCTAAAAATTGTCACTTTATACCTTATAATGACCTCTCAGTTCTAATTATAGAAATTCTAGTTATCTTTCCGAAAAAATATTAGCAGCACCAAATTTCTTCATTGATTGTCAATAAAACAATAAATTATGCTCTATATTTACAAATAAGACATGGAATAAAATTTGGAAATTTGACTCTGTTCCTTCTCTTCTAAAGAAAAATCCCAAGGGAAATAAATAACATAAAAACTCATAATTCTATTAATCTAAAAAAATATAATACTTATTCAACTATAATGTTTCTTTTTAACTACAGTTTGTTCCTTGAAATGTTAAGAGTCAGGGATAAATATTAATATATTTGAAAACTTTTCCTTTATTTCAAACAAAGAATATCAGAATAGAATATTATTTTGGCTTTCTCTAAATCAACATATTGAGAATGGATAAAAACAGTGTTTTGATCATCCAGTTTGTATCCTATTGATCACAATCTAAGAAAAAAGTTCATAATTCGTAATTCCTTAGAAATTAGGAAATAAGATAACAGAGAGGAAGAGAAATAGAAAGAATAAGAGACTTTTCAGTGTCTAGACCTGATGCATTCATTCTGAAAAACTGATGAACAATTTAAATTTTCTAGCAGCACAGTGTTCCAGAGATCAACTGCAAGAGGATAGAAGCAGAAGTGTTTGTATTTGCTTGCTGTAAGCTCTGCATATTATAGAAGAATATGGGCTGTGAGATTTATATGCATATATATAAATCAGTTAAAAAGTCAATTTTACAATCCAGGTATTCCCTCTTGAGGAAGATAGTAAATCCATATTCAAATATAGTTAGCATCCAGGGTCATTCAATGATGACTTATTCACATTTCAGAAGAAAACATTCATCTTTTGCTGGAGTACACTTTTAAAGGATATGAGCACACAAACACAAACTAGCTTGTATATCAATTTCTATGTTCTTTCCTGGAGGAAACATATGGAAGGAAGTGGATTTTCTAATAATGCCGAGTCATTAAATAAGAGACAGAACAATATGTTTTTAAAATTTCATTCATTAACAACATATAATAATTGCAAAATTCTACTTGACTTTGACTTGACAATGTCTCAATTTGAGTGGTGCATCTGTAAAAAATGTTGTTGCAGATAAAAATGTCTTTTTTAGGGTTATGTTAATTTCAGGTTATTTTTCCTTTAGCTCATTTTTTCTTCCTAAGTTCAGTTATTTTAATTTTATATTTGTTTTACTAGTTCTTATCCAATATGGTGCCTAAAAATATAAGAGGATAACAATCTTAGAGACATTTCACTAGCTTCAGAAGATAAATTCATTTGACTGAGACAAATCCAATCAATGTCAGAAAATATGGCTTCATCATAGATGTTTGCAAAATATGACAAGGAATTGCACATGGAATGAAGCAGTCACTACTGATACTAAGTTGGATTCATTGCATATATTGCATTACTATTTTCTCATAATAAGCCAAGAAAGCAAGCATTTACAGTAACACTATTTGAACATAGAAACAAGTTCGGTGAGGTTGAAAACTTTACTAAGACCCCATACAGTTATGAACAGGGAAAGCTAGAATTAAAACCCCGAGTATGTCTCTAAGACCCATACAATTTCCCTGCTGTCTATCAGAGTTTAGAAACCATTTAGGCCTATTGCCTCCCTTGAAAAGTAAAATGAGGCCCAGGAATAGTTAAATGCTTTCCCAGAGTGTGTGCCGCTGGGTGATGACAAGGTCAAGCCAGACCAACCCTTGTTTGCTCCACTCTGCTAGGTGGCTTTGGCTTATTTCCAACCCTGAGACACACTTCAAATAATGACATGTCTCTAGAAAACTGATTTCTGCTATTAGACGACTTCTCTTCAGCGAGACTTAGCCTAATTTAAGTTCCTTTTAAAGTCATAGCAACTTTCCAGATCAGGAAAATATTAATGACTGTCTAACCCTGCTACATAAATTTAACATAATTGAGCTTCAAGAATGGCTTTCAATGACTATATTTATAAGGGAGGAACAGAGATAATGATGACATATTAAATTCTAATTAATATGTTAGGAAACAGAGCCCGTCTTTATCCCACCTCTTTCAATTGTTCTGTTTAGCACATTACCAGAGCTATGTCTTATACTTGTGAGTACAGATAACAGGGACATCTTTGTTTCCTGATGGAATACCCTTTAGCCATTATAACATTTAAAAAATAAAGTATACTAGAAGTGAACAAATAACTTATTTAATTTATTTAAGTCTGATGGAAGAAGATGTGGGATCAACACCACTCAGCTGTTGCAGAACATTTCTTACATGGAAGCCCCCACTCTGCACTCAAGATGGCGGCCAGGTGGATGGAAGCTAGACACCAACAATAGGTAATGAAGTAAGGAACATTTAGCAGACTTACTCTTGAATTGACCACTTCCAGGGAGACGTTCTGAGGTGGGGAACTTGGCACTACAAGGAATCAAACAAAGTGTGACAGTTACTGCCAAAGCCTCAAAAGAGAATCTCCAACCCGTTTTTGAAAAGACAAAATGTGTCTTTTTCACAGTTCATAATAAAAACTAGGTAGGTTAACCCAGGTGGCACCTCGAAGTTTTATGGCAGAGATGAAAAATAACTGTATTTGTTTATTTTTTCTCTGTTGGTGGGCCAGTAAGTTGTCCATCTAGGGAGCCCCCAACACTGTTAGCCAAGAGTGCACCTGCTGTGACACCAAACCCCATCATTTAATTTAAGGCTTTCTTTGGATAATCTCCGAGAGAAACCAATAAAAAACACACAAGAGATTTCATGGAGTGGTTTTAAAGGCTTAAGATATTGTGCATTTCAAGATCTGCATGGTTTTATGATGAGATATGTCATTCTAATGGTCACCCAGGTTGCTTAATACAATCCCTAATCCCCCTAATACAACCTTTATTATCTCTTAAAAAGTGAAAAGAAGAAATACTTCCTGTTTTTTCTTTTTTAAGCTGTGTATAATTAAACCTGTGTGTCATAGATGCAAGCAGGTTACTAGATAGCCTTCCTCGAGTCAATTCTATTAACAAAGAAGCAGTTTATTTTTCTTTGTAGATTTTCTAGGTACAACATTTCATTTCTCTTGCCTGCATTTTTATTTCCCACTTCTTTATAGAAGAAGGAAGAGCATATACAGTTCTCCTTTAATACTTGTAGTGAATATTTACTATACAAAAAAGTGAGTATTCTACCATGTGAGTCATTCAATGACAACCATTTATTGAATGGCTGTTATGCGTCAGATGTCTAGAATGAATCATACAAAAAATAAAGCTTTCTGACCTACAATAGGAATAGAAGCAGCATTCAATAAATTCTTAACACATATTAATCTATAAAATGACTAATCCCTATCCTTGTTCCTGAAAAATGATGAATTTCATAGAAAAGAGATGTTCTCAGGCATTTTCAAGAATCTAAGGGATATTTTGGGTCTTGTTTTCCCTTCTTTTATTTGAATTTGAACAAGATCTATATTTTCTTATAGGGTACTTATATTTTACCCTAAATTTATGTATGCTCTACTCTGATTTTATCTTCTGAAAAGTCATCACCACAAAATCATGATATATTTCTGATTAATTTCTTTTTATCCTCTAAACGGACATTCAATCAATATTTACTGAATCAATGATTGAATGAGCAGATGAATTATGTAATAGCTTACGTAATAGCTCCTGGATCTTTCTGGACATGATGGGAAATACATTTATTTATTTTGTTTTGATTTGGAACTTACTACCTGATAAAAGTTACAGACAATGTAGCTTGTTTTTCATGAATTAAATCAACAAGTATTCTTTCAAAAAATATTCTGTTATATAGAAAATATTATTATGTTTGCTTTCTTAAGGTCATACTTTTGTTATTAAATACAGAATGTAACTACCTCATAGAGACAAGGATTTGTGTTTATTTTGATGCTATATCACCAGTATCCAGAAGAGTGTAAGGCACATGGTACACACTCAGTAAATAGCTGGTGAGTAAATAAATTAATTAATAGAAAGTTTATGAGGTATAATAAAAACTCTTTCATAGTCAGGATTTGGTCACAAGTTTGGTTTTGTCTTGCAATTTTATTTTTAAGTTAAATATAAATTGTAAGTGCATTATTTATTCATTGAAATTTAATTTATTTAATTATAAATATTATACTGATTAAGCTATTAATTGCAATGTTATTATTTTAACTGAAGTGTACATTGAGGTATAACATGCTCTACATCATATAATTTCATAAACTTCTAAAAATATTATCTTTCAAAAGCCAATTTTAGAAATGATGATTTAATATTAAGTGATAAGGAATCACTTCTTAAACTTGGAAAAATATTTCTAGTTTATATTGAGCATGACATTGTAATATTTATATAACATGTTATATGTTTATAATAATATTATGCCCACTTCTTGGCTAATTAAATAGTATCAAAACACAATTTCAGTAACCCTAACTAAAGTTATAAGTGATAGATTTTGGAAGAAGGACAAAATAACTTAAGATTTATCATGTTTTGTTCCACATACTATGCTAGCTGATATGCAACCTTCAAATGTCACTTTCATTTAAGTTTATAAATGGTATTTAACTTCTCGTTTCCAGAAAGCCAAGAATATACTAAGAGGAAGGTTAAACATGTGTTCTTCTTTTTATAACTACCACAATTTGAGAAGCATTAGGATTATTTTCTGTGTTAAGAATTAAAAGCCAATAATGATAAAATCCTAAAGGTTCTTATAACAACTGTGTTGATGTACTTTTTTACAATACAAATTTCTCTTACTTTCCACTGATACCACACTGGCTATTCTTGCCATGTCAAAGAGAAAAGTAAAGAATTTTTTCTAAATATTTTAAGTTATTGATCTCTCCTCTTTCCTCCTCACTATCAATTTCCAAATTATTTAGAGATAAATAGATACAATGATAGGATTAGATGCCTGGTGAAAGTGAGGGGAATCCATATCTATCTAGGCTTTTGGCTTCCCAAGTGTCTTTTGCTTCATGAAGCAAAGGACAAAGGGCACTTTTCTCTTCCAGTGTCACATAGGTCCATTAAAGCCAATCAAAGGTGGGTGGGGAAATCTCCTTAAATACAGTGGAGGATGCTGGTTTGAAACACAGTGTAATGAGGAACTCTGCAGGGTAGATCAAGTCCTCAGATTTGTGAATGAATCTCTGTAAGTACGGACACTTGAATTCCTCCCCTAAGCAAATGTGTGATGTCATATACACATAATCCATGGATCAAAATAATTCATATTTAATTATAAGCATTTTTCTTTAAGGGTCTTTTGTCACAGAATAAGAGAAACTTATATTTCCACCTTGAATCCTGCCTCTTGACTCACTAGCTTATGTTGCCTTGCTCTGCTGCTTACTAGGTTTTGTGACCCCTTTCTAACTTATTTTTGTCACCTATAAAATAGGAAAAATTATAGTATTATGAGGATAAAAGGTTAATGCAAAGCACTTAAATCAAGGTCTTATACTACTAAGCACTTCACAAATATTACTGACAACAGTGATAACACTAATAAGCACAAAGTTATGTTGCCTAAGAAATTGGTTCCTTCTGCTTTTGGACATGGGGCAAGTTGGCACGGACACTTAAAATTGTTAATTAATTCATAAAAGCTGTTAATGACATACCCATGCCAATTAGTTCAAGAGAAATTATTTTGGAACAAACTGGCAAAACTAGGTATGATCACATGCTCTACAATCTCAATGGTGTGAAAAAAAATGGATCGTTGAAACCAATGGTATCCTAGGAGAAGAAATTTTAATGAAAGTTGATGTTTCTACCTAGTAAAACAATTAAAGCAGAGGTAAGTTAGAGATAGACAGATCACCTCAATAAAAATCTTTATAATCAAGCATCCTAGCAGAACAGGGGGAAAAATTGGATTAATACATTCAGAAAAAAATGATTTACATATAATTTTTATTTTTTCAATTTTTCTATGCCCCAATATAAATTTTTATGGTAATGACTCCTCTGAGATGATAAAAATTATAAAGTTCTCTACAATACAGATGCATTTAGCCACAGTCATACATCAAATTGACCCCACAAATGGGAAGTCCTAAAAATAAGTCTTTACATACAAACATTTGTACAGTTTGATGAATTCAATAAATATTTACTCAGTTAAGGGGAATACAAAAATGCATGTAGTATCATCCCTCAAATTTAGGAGCATGTATCCTAATGAGAAAAAGCAATATGCACATGGGCAGAGACAACATTGATTAAATACTTAAAGGTATGTCATGAGTAGTTTTAGGTGCTTGCATGGAACAATCTGTTTAATTTTCACAACATCCACCTTTTTCAACATCCAAAAAGTCAAAGGAGAAGAGGACTCCATGACTGAGGACCAGGAAGCAGGTGACTATTAAATGTGATTAAATACAAATAAATGTGATATATGACCTTCAACATGAACAGCTTCAGTAGAGAGAAGACATTCAATTGAAGTAGACAGAAAGGGACTGGGTAATAAGGAAATTGAAGCCCAAAGTGCAGATTTTTGTTGAAAATTAAAAGAGATGAGTTAGCTGCAAAGATGAATGCAGATAGGGTCAGGGAACCCAACTCGAATGGGCCTATGAAGTCTCTGCTTTTTCCTATCAAATGCATCTGATAGAGGGAATTTGGTGTCCTTTGCACAGTAACATTTATTGGGGTTAGGGTCATGAAATCCTTTTTTTTTTTCAGTGACAGACATTTTCTAAGTCCCAAACATTGCAACATTTCCAGAAGATAATTCTTGGGCTAATGAATAATGATCTATCTTTCTTACTTATGACATTTAAAACCAAAGTGGAAAATAAGGCCACAGTATTGCAGTTCAGAGTGTGAATGAAATCTACATAAATTATGTAAAATATTCACTTTCATTTGTTTTTCTTTTATTTTTATAATTATAAGTTGTGAAGTAATTTATTCTGCCAATAAATATTCTGTTCTGTCTTCAATAACAGAATCAGATGGATGGGCACAAGAATTACATTAAAAATGATACTGAAGGGTATTACATATAAAATCCATTTTTAAGTCAAAATTGCAAATGAGCATTACTTCTGTGTTCTCTTTGCACTGTCCTTAATAACATGCATGTCCTTCCTCATTCCATGGATATTGTGTGAAATATATACACAGATACTTTCCCAGATTAAAGAATGAGAGATCTGTCAAGGAATCACAAGCTGACCATATTTTTAATTCAAAAGATCAATAATTTATAGAATTAAACACACCAACATGGAGATCATTGCTAAAAATGGCTAGCTCATTGTATTTTTTTTTTAATATTCATGGGGTTATCGCTGCACTTCTGCACCTGCCTGAATTTTCACTAGCCCTGCATCCTATATTTTGCTATATTTCATTTTCATTTGTTATCAAATTTCCCAACCTTTCACTATTGTCCATTCCTTAGATCTCTAGTTCCCCCTGCCACTGCTTGGTCAAATTCCTTCTCTTAAGATTTCATCTTCTCTTTTATGGTATCTTAAAAAATATGTCTAATCTTCCATTTGTTAGGGAAAATAGAATTAAAATTATACATTTTCATGTTCGCTTTCAATGCTAAATTATTTGGCCTAAGTCCTTATGAAATATTTTCAAATTAAGAGGTACATATAGAGGGATTGTCTATCATTTAAACTTTTAATCACCTACATCCTTTTAGGAGAAATAAAAGAAGCATACCAATCAAAATTAGTCTACATACATGCACACATATGTTTGTATTAGAGCAATTGTAGAAATAAAGACACACGTACAGAAAATAATTTGAGTCTGTAGGCAAAAGTCACACTTGGAGGATTGCCTATTAGTGCTTACTGACTTAAGAGTATATACTTTGATAGAGAATTTAAATTTTTCTGTAATAGACGGCATGGATGAATTAGCCAAATTTCTAGTTTATGCTAATATATTCCACAAAATAGTATTCATGGAGCCTTGAAAATGGAATTTATGACATACATGCAATAGTATTTTATTATTGTAACAAATACATGAATGGAGTTTCACCGTTTATAACTTACCATCAGAAAGTGTAACCACTGTTATATCATCAGTAGATACTCCTGGACCATAGCGATTATAAGCTAAGAATCGAAGATTATATTCTGTGAATTTTTTCAGGCCTTCCAGTTTATAAGATAGTCCATCAACCTCTATATTCTGGAAACATAAAATACCAAAACTATTATTATTGAAGAGCAGTATAGCAGAAATGGCAACCATTCTGTGCCATCAGTGAATTCACAGAACCCTAGCCATATAATGAGCTCTAAAACCTTACTTGTGACACAGATTCCCGTCCCCCACCAACATCCAAAGTACTTTGTAGACTCCTTGTTAAAGCAGCACATGCTAATTTTACAGCCATTAAGTTCCAATTTGTTTAACACTATGCAATATATTGAATGGTTTTGTTTTTCCGCCCACACCAAAACTCTGACAGGCAGAAGGCAGCTTATAACTCCACAGGAACAGAGACTTGCTCCTGTATCCCAAACGGAATAATCCACCAAGAAACAACAGGTTGCATTCTCCCCTTGCTGAAATACACCCACGGCTCTTGAAACTGTCAGATATTCCAATTATTATTATTTTAGGGCGAGGACAGGGTCTCGCTCTGCTGCCCAGGCTAGTGGTGTCATCATAGAACACTGCATTCTCAAACTCCTGATTTGCCACAAGTTTTATCTCCCCAAATGCTGAGAGGTAGGTTGAAACTGTTTCCAGTGCTTCACAGCTGCGGTGAAGTTCCCTGAGGTCAGATCTCTACATTCATGTCTATCTTGGATGACACTGGTTTTGAATTTATTTAAATGGGTTGGCAAAATGCATTCTTGTAGAGCCAAATATATAGAAAAATGGACAGAATAGAAAGTTGAAAAACAAGAGCTACAAATAATAGAGGGCAGTAACAACAACAAAACATGATAACATGGAAGGAACTTCTGTAATGCTTATCTTATGATGTAACTTGGGACTGGACCAGAGCTGTGAATATGACTGTAGCAATTTTTTTTAAATAAAAATCCTAGTCATGCAGTTTATGCGGAAACATAATGACCATCCTGTGCTTGGCAATTTTCACAACATGTAGTAAGCATTCCTATATCCTGAGGCCGCTTTTCTATTTAACTTTAAACTTGCCTGTGTATCTTTTCCCACATGAAGTTGAGAATCTGGAATTAAATATCTCAGTTGTCACAAAATACATTTGCTGAGTTTCGTGTGTCTCCCTAAAGACTTATTTACTTTCAGTTTACCCGAATAACTAATTTGCTTCATTTCAGGAGTCTGTGCTAACAACAAAGTAAAAGCAAAATGTAAGGAGGGGAAGAATAAACTTCTAAGAGCAAATTATGCTGAAAACAATGACAAATAATAGTTCACAGCCCAATAGTGTAGGGAGGAGAGAAATAATATAAAATATATAAGAATTTTAAAAAATAGTTTGGCTAAGGACACTGAATACATTGAATAGAAGGGCAGTTATCCCTGAAGCTAAGGAATGAAAAGGCAAGTGCCTTCTGGGACCAGGCAGGTTAATACAAATGTGGTTACCCACACCTGCCCAGGCCACTGCATACTTAAACCCAAAATTGGCATCTTTTCTATTGATTTCACCTAATTGCCCGTTTGCCTGTCTCACCACCAGAATTCAATTAAATTGTTTAAAGTTTCCAATAGCAAGTGCTTTAAAACTAATCAGCTATTCAATGAATGTGTGAAACACTGGACTGTATCAAGAGCTTGCAGGTCTCCTATTTTTCCAGCCCTAAAGCCATCCAACAGATGGAAGCGTTGTGGTCCATTCCCTTACCTACCTGTTCTTTTCCCGTGGACACCTCAGTGCAGAACAATCTGTAACCTTGGACTGGACCATTTGCATAGGCAGGGGGTTCCCAGGTAATGAGAATTGAGGTAGGTGAGGTAGATACAGCTTGCAGATTTTCTACTGGCCCTGGAACTTGCACTGTATATAAAAGAAATTGATTATGACATAAGAATTCCCTTTTTCAAAACAAAATCATATCTTATACAGTTCAAGTTCAGTTCAATTATACTAATATGTACTATTTTTAGAATCATATAGAAGCATAGAAAAATATAAATATAAAATAATAAAATTTTAGAATCACTTAATTTTGAAATTCAGAAGAGCTTATATTAATCAAAAAATATTTGTTTTATTTTATAGTTAAACTGGTCAAAGAGTATAAGTGATTAGGACAATAGCAAAAAAGAGTGGGAATCTGAATCTTGGTCTAGAAAATTTTTCACTACGTCCGTGTCTCTTTGCCTGTGTATTGGTAATAACTGCAGAAGGAGACTTTAGGAGACAATATTGAATAATTAGGAGTCTTACCTGTGTTACAGTTTATAGTGATACATTAGAATTGTATCGTAACAAAGTGGACATTTTGCTTTTTGGGGGAAAAAAACAAAGCAAAATAAAAACATGCCCACTGATATTGTTCAAGTTGATTGTCACAGTACTATATTTTAAAGAACAATAATATAAACATAAATAATTTATATGATTACTGATATACTCATAAAAACAATGCAAACATTTCAAGAGTGGATATTTCTGATTCTGAATCTACTATTTCTATAAGGAAGTAAGTCAGAAAAAGCAACAAGAGCATTGAAATCAAGTAACCTGCTTAAAATATCTGTTGAATGTGAGGTACCCAGGATTTTGATATGGTAGACACAGTGAATGCACAGGTAGCCCAGGGATGTGCACAGTGTTAACTGAATGTGTCCCCCTCTTGCTCTTCTAGGGCTATAGGGAAAGACCACTGTTTGCTATGAGCATGGCTCAGTCTGAGAGCAGAGACTCAGATTTTAAAATGATCAAATTCTATAAATATCTTTTAGGTCCATTTGTTATAGTGTTTTATTTAAGTCCAGTGTTTCTTTGTTGATTTTCTACCTTGATGATCTGTTTATTTCTTTTCTTAGGCCTAGTAACATTTTTTTTTTAAATCTGGGAACTTCAGTGTCAGGTGCACATGCATATATATTTAAGATTGTTATATCTTCTTGTTGAATTGATCCTTTTATCATATAATGACCATATTTGAATTTTTTTTACTTTTGTTGATTTAGAGTCTGTTTTACTTTATATAAGAATGCTACTCCTGCTACTTTTTGGTTTCCATTTGTGTGTGCAATAATTTTCCCGCCCCCTTACTTTGAGTCTATGAGAAATTTTATAAGTTAAATGGGTTTCATGGAAACAGTAGATATTTGGGTTGTGTTTTTTTATCCATTCCCTCAATCTATATTTTTTAAGTGGGGCATTTAGGCTATTTACATTCATTGTTAGTATTGATAAGTGAGATATTGTTCCCATATCATGTTGATTGTTACCAGTTTCTTTTTATTCTCTCTTTTGTTACTGTTTTATAAGAGCTGTGGAGTTTTTATAATACTTTTGACTGTTTTTATGCTGGTGAGTATAGACTGTTCTTTTGGATTTCTAGAGTACTTTTTGAACATTTCTTATAGGGAAGGTCTAGTGATGACAAATTGCCTTAGTGTTTGCTTGTCTGGGAAATATTTTGTTTCTCCTCCATTTATGAAACATAGTTTTACAGGATACAAAATTCTTGGCTGATAATTATTCTGTTTAAGAAGACTAAAGATAAGACTCCCATGGCTTGTAAGGTTTAGAATTCTACTTTTAGTCTGATGAGTTTTCCCTTTTCAGTTACTTGATGATTTTTGTCACATGGCTTGTAGGAGTTGCTTCTTTGGATTGACTTCGGTCAGTCGAATGCAGAATATACATTCTTCTCATCAGCATGTGGAATATTCTCCAAGATAGACCATATGTTAATCCACAAAACAAGTCTTAGCACATTTTTAAAAATAGAAGTCCTACCATTAATCTTCTCAGACTCCAGTTGAATAAAACTAGAAATCAATTCCAAGAGGAATTCTCAAAATTATATAAATTAATGGAAATTAAGCAACCTGCTGCTGAACAATATTTGGGTCAATAGTGATATCATGATGGAAATTAAAAAAAAAATTCAATTACATTACAATGGTGACAAAATCTATCAAAATCTCCAAGATACAATAAAAGCAGTATTAAGAGGGCAGTTTTTAAATACCTACATCAAAAAGACAGAAAGATCACAAATAAATAACCTAATATTACACCTCAAGAAACAAGAAAAACAAAAACAAACCAAATCCAAAGTTAGCAAAAAACAAGAAATAACAAAGATCAGAGCAAAATTAGATAAAATTGAAATAATAAAAACAATAAAACAGTACAAAGGATCGATGAAACAAAAAGTTAGTTTTCTAACAAGAGTCATAGACCACTAGCTAGATTTACCAAGAAAACAAGAGAGAGGATTCAAATAAGCTCATTCAGAAATGAAAGAGTAGATATTATACAACTGATACCAAATCTGATACCAAATTATACAACTGATATTATACAAATGATACAATATTATACAACTGATACCAAATCTCAGATAAATATTATCTGAGACTACTATGAACACCTCTATTCATACAAACTAGAAAATCTAGAGAAAATGGATAAATCTGTAGAAACACACAGCCTCCAAAGCTTGAATTAGGAATAAATAAAATTTCTAAATAGACTAATAATGAATAATAAGATTGGGTCAGTAATACAAAATTTTCCAAAAAGAAAATAAAAAAGCCCAGGGCCAGACAGATTCACAGTCAAATTATGCCTGTCCTCCTGAAACTGTTTCATAAGATCAAAACAGAGGAGATTATTTCAAACTCATTTTATGAAGCCAGTATCATCCTGATACCAATGCCAGGAAAGGATACAATAGAAAAAGAGAACTATAGACCAATATCCCTGATGATCAAAGATACAAAAATTCTGAATAAAATACTAGCAAACTAAATCCAAAAACATATCAAAAAGATAATTCACAATGATCCAGTGTGTTTTATCCTGGGGATGCAAGGATGGTTCAACATATGCAAGTTAATAAAACCGATTCACCACATAAACAAAATTAAAAACAAAAAACACATGATAATTTCAATAAATGAAGAAAAATTGTTCAACAAAATCCAATATCCCTTCATGAAAAATAACCCCAATAAACTAGGCATAGAAGGAACATACCTCAAAACAATAAAAGCCATATATAATAAAACCATACCCAGTATCATTTTGAATAAGGAAAAGCTGAAATCATTCCCCCTAAGTCAAGACAATGATGCCCACTTTCACCACATCTATTCAACATAGTACTGGAAGTCCTAGCCAGAGTAATTAAGCAAAAGAAAGAAAGAGCATCCAAATGGAAAATAGGAAGTAAGTCAAATTATTCCTGTTTGCCAAAGAATGATCTTACAATTAGAAAAACCTAAAGACTCCTCCAAAACACTCCTAGAATTGATAAATAAATTCAGTAAATTCTCACATTACAAAATTAACATACACAAATCAGTAGCATTTCTACACACCAGTAATAACCAAGCTGAGAATCAAATCAGGAATTTAATCCCATTTACAATAACAATAAAAATAAAATAAAATGAAACACTTTGTAACAAACTTAATCAAGGAATGAAAGAGCTCTAAAAGGAGACCTACAAAACCTTGATGAAACAAATGTAGATGACACAAACAGATGGAAAAGCATCCCATGTTCATGATTGGAAGAATCAATAGTGTTAAAATGTCCATACTGCCCAAAGTAATTTACAAATCCAATGCAATTCCTATCAAAATACCAATGTCATTTTTCACAGAATTAGAAAAAAAACCCTAAAATTTACAAGGAACAACAACAAAAAAGCACAAATAGCCAAAACAATCCTAAGCAAAAAGAACAAATCTTTATGCATTACATTACCTATTTTCAAATTATGCTACAAGTCAACAGAAACCAAAACAGTATGGTATTGGCATAAAAATGGAAACATAAACTAATGGGACAAAATAGAGAACCCAGAAATAAAGCCATGTACCTCTACCCACTGATCTTCAATAAAGCCAAAATAAGCATAAACTGGGGAAACACCACCATAATAAATAAATGGTAGTGGGAAAACTGGATAGCCTCATGCAGAAGAATAAAATTGGAACCCTATCTCTTACCATTTACAAAAATTAATTCAAGATGGATTAAAGATGTAAATGTGAGACCTGAAACCATAAAAATATTAGAAGAAAACCTAGGAAAGTTATTCTGGACAACAGCCTAGGTAAAGAATTTATGACTAAGACCTCAAAGCAAATACCAAAAAACCAAAAATAAATAAATGGGACTTAATTAAACTAAAAAGCTCTGCACAGCAAAATAAAAAATCGATAGAGTCAAAAGATAATCTACAGAATGCAAGAAAATATTCACTGGATATATATCTGATTAAGGCCTAATATCCAGAATCTATAAGGAACTCAAACAAATCAGCAAGGAAAATAAAACAAAACAAACAAATAACCCCATTACAAAACAGGTAAAAGACATTAACAGATAACAGGCATTTTTCAAATGAAGAGAAACAAATGGCCAACTCAACATATGAAAAAATGCTCAACATTACTAATCAGCAGAGAAATGCAAATTAAAGCAGCAATGAGATATCATCTTACCCCTGTCAAAATAGCCATTATTGAAAAGTCAAAAAAACAATAAATGCTGGCACAGATGTGGTGAAAAGGGAACTTATATGCCATTGGTGGCAATGTAAATTAGTATAACCTCTATGGAAAACAGTATAGAGATTTCTCAAAGAACTAAAAGTAGAACTGTCATTTAATCCAGAAATCCCACTACTAGGGATCTACCCAGAAGAAAAGAGGATATTTTATATAAAAACAGACACCTGTACCTATTATGTTTATCACAGCACAATTCACAATTACAAAGATATGGAACCTAAGAGCCCACAAACTGATGAAACAAAAAAGAAAATTATATATATATATATATATATGTATATATATACATATATATATATATATCATAGAATTCTAGTTAGCCATCAAAATAATGAAATAATGTCTTTTGCAGCAACTTGGATGGAACTGAAGGCCATTATTCTAAGTGAAGTAACCCAGAAACTAAAAATCAAATACCACGTGTTCTCCCTTATAAGTGGGAGCCAAACAATGAGTATGCATGGTCATACACAGCGACTTAATGAGAGTCAGAAGGGAAAATGTGGATGGGGGTACCTATTGTATTCAATGAAAACTATTCAGATGATGGGAATATTGAAAGCCTAGACTTCTCCACTATGCAATTCATCCATGTAACAAAAAAACATTTGTACTCTCTAAATCTATTTAAATAAAAAAAAATTGAAAATAAATAAATAAATAAAATGATCAAATTCCAAGGGCATCTCTCCTGCTGTGCAATGTAACACATCCGAAAGAAGGTGGTATGGTCTGAATGTTTAGCTCCTCCAAATATCATGTTGAAATTTTGTCCCCAGTGTTGAATGTAGGGCCTGGTGGGAGGTGTTTGGATCATGAGGGCAGATTGCTCATGAATGCCTTGGCACCCTCCCTGCAATAATGAGTGAGTTCTAACTTTATCAATTCACGTGAGATCTGGTTGTTTAAAAAGAACCTGGCATCTCCTCCCTCCTCCATGTGACACACCTGCTCCCCTTTACTTTTTCCTTTGACTGGAAGTTCCCTGAAGCCTTAACCAGAAGCAGATGCTGATGCCACATTTCTTGCAGTCTATAGATTCATGAGTCAAATAAACCTCTTTTCTTTAAATTACCCAGTCTCAGGTATTTCCTTTAAAGCAATGCAGAATAAGGTGAGAGCACAGACCTGGTTTTCCAGGCACAAAGACTCCAGGAGGACTGAGAGACTAGTAGGTGTCTGGGGAAAAGGAAGGGAAGGCAGTGTTTGGGAAGTTCCTGCTCACCTGTCCCATTAGAGTTCAATGGGGGATTTGGAGAACAATTCAAATAGACTCCAAATCTTGAGGGGCAAAGGAGAAGAAAATACACTTGCATCTCATCCAACTCATCACATACACAGTAGGTGGTGACTTTGCAGAGAAGAAGTGTGAGGAGTGCTCATGCCATTCTGAGAATTTTCTGAGGCTCCAAGTGTGGAATGGAAAAGATGCTAATAAATGACCTGTTGGCCCAGAGTGAAAGCCATGAGAATCTGGACAAGCAAGCTGAGAGCCACCTAGCAAGGAAGGGATCGTGCATGGTCAGGAGAGGGTGGGTGTGCACAGCCTACCTTACTATGACTCTTTGAAATCACTGAAACTTGAAAATGTGTGGGAATCACATATGCCAACCACACAGACACTTCCATCAGGCATTGTAAGTAGAATAGACTATAGGGATGTCTTACAGCTTAGGGCAGCAGCCCCAAAAAGCAAACATTAGAACACACTCCTCCCCTGCTGAGCCCAGCCAGAGCTGCTTAATGTCCTGGCTCTTTGACCGGGCAGAAAGGTCAGAACACTCCTTTGGTTTCTTGAACAATAGGAGCAAAGGTCTTCTCCACAAGGATGGGCACGATGCTTTCCTGCATAGGAAGTATTCAATAAACGAGTGTCACATGAATGGCTTCATATACAATTTTCAAACGTTACCATAAATCAGAAGCCTAAAACATACTATGGAGTCTAACCCATTTGATTTTGTTGATTAAGCATTGTTAGAACAAGTGATCAGTAAATAGTGTTTTCCACACATAACTTGACAAGAACTAAAGTTGGTATATACCTCTATGTGTGAGCCTGTGTGTACTTTGCCTGCCTTGCAATTTATATATATGTAAATATGTGTATATGTGTGTGTCTATATGTATGTGTGTATATTAATATGTGTGTGTGTGTATATGCAGTATATACATATATATAGTGCTTAGTTTTACTGATGGGCAAACTTCAAGCAGTGAGTATCCTAATTTGGAATCAGTTTACATAGGAAGTCCCGATCCTAATCATCTGTTCACCACTTGCATTCTTTTGCCTTCCTAATGGTCATTGGACACTGTCAGGGAAAAACACAGGCTTGTGTTTCCAGAAGAATTTCAGTAGAGATAATAGGCACCATAAGTGTTTGAAAGGAGTATCCAGAGCATTTAGTTCGAGTATTCACAAACAACAATGTATGTATTTACCAATTACCTGCCAAATGAGAACATCCCATTTGTTGATATAAAGTTTACAATTGCCTTTTTCTCTGAGAAAGGATTGCTCTTCAGTATTAAATTGTTTCCTACCTTAAATGAAATCTTTTGTCTTGAATTATAATTTATGTTATAATCTGATTGTATTGGTAGATTTTGTTTGATATTCCCCTATATTAAAATAAAAATATCATAATCCTATGTTGTTTTAAATAAATATAAATATCAAAACATCCAGGGATTACTATCAAATTATACATATATTTCATACATAAAATACTAGCCCTCTGATTTAAACCAAAATACTGCCCGCCTGTGAGATATTTTTCTTCATAGCATGCCTGGCTAGTGTCAAGACTTTGTGTTTCCCTTAAAAGTGTACTCTTCTTTACTGTGCTCTACATTTAAATTCATGAATTTCCTAGTATTTTACCCTTGCACTATAGCTCTAACATGTATATGTGGATAATATATTGTTTATGTTAATTATGTAGATATGTATATTATATGTGTACATGTATATACTTTATGCATTTATTCAGATCTATATCCATAAATAATATTTAAATATAATTTTTGTACTTTCACATATGTGATACACTATATGCATATGAGCTGCACGAGAGAGAGAAAGAGATAAAACGAGACTCAAAAATGTTGAACAATGGGAATTAGATGTGAAATCAATACTGTTAACAGCTTCAGTCTTCCATTTCATTACACTTTAGTATGTCAGTCAAGAAACTTAATGGGCTTAACTGCTCATCATTTCCAAGATATCTTTAATAGTCCCCACTGATCCCCTCAGTCGGACAATAATTTTGTGGCAAACTGCATCTAATTTCTCTCCACCTCCATTCAAGTTACCTATTTCTTCAAAGAATGGAAAGATATCAGAATAGATGCATAATCTATGCAAGTAACTCATCAATCAATGTCAACCTAACCAACTACCTTTTTAAAATTTCAATATTGTATTATGGGGGAAATTCATTATAACACCTGTATCTAAGAACAAATTAAATACTTATGTTGGAGTAAATGAGATGTATTACATGTCACTATTTGCACTGGGAACAGTAATTTCTGACAATGTATATGAATTTATAGTATAACAGAACACTTTATAATCAGATCTTATTGCATATTAACCCCCCAAAATGGCATATAAAAGTTAGCCAAATCTTTACTAAAGAATGATTGATTACATATAATCATATTGAAGACAGGATGCGTGTGTAAGAGAGAGAGAGAGATAAGGGGGGGGGAGAGGAAGAGAGAGAGAGAGAATAAGAGAGAGAGAAAGGGAAAGAAATAGGCCACCACAGTTTCATAAACTACAATTGATTAATTACAGATGACAGGAGGTATGGTTTCTTGTCCTTACTCTACTTCTAAGACCTGTCATTACATTGGCATTAAGGAGTCCATGAACTCCCTGAAATTGTATGTACATTAAAAAAGTAATATGTATATTTTTTGAGGAGTAGGGTCCATAGCTCTATCATTGAAGTTTATGGTTTCCCAAATAGTAGCTCCCAAACGATTAGATATCTCATTTATTTTCATTCTGAAAATCAGTGATTCTTTATCATCAAATCATTTGTAGTGATTGTTAATTAGTTTATGTTGGGAAAATGGGAATAATTTCATTTTAAAGAGACATCTTCAACTTTTAATCAAATGCTAGTGTTTCAAAGCTGAAAGACATTTGGGAAATAGACTTATGTTTCATTTTCCAAATCACTGGTATTTCAAAGGCATTTGAATTCATCTGCTTTAATTCACCAAATATTTTAGGTTTCATAAGATGTTAGGCCTCTAGGTAATCAAAAAGTCACACAGCACATATGAATTAATACTCTTTTGTTTCTTTCCTTTCTCTTGCTCTGTTTCTAGGCAAATATCTACCCACCCATCTGTTTTCCTGACCTCTTTAACTGTAAGAAATTTGATATTTGCATTAATCAGACTAAAATCTAAGTTATGCTTTATTAAATATATGTTTCTAAAATAACCTTGGGAGTTTAAATAATCTCTTCCAAATAAGACTGTGAATATAAGGTTTTCAAAGGAAAAGCTTTAGAAGGATCAAGCATGTCACTGTCTTCATAACACTGAATATGCCTGATGTCTCTTAGCCATCACACTGATGTGTCTCAGTTGGAAGTCCAAAATGAAGACAAATGTTAGTGTCAGGGAGTGCGTAGTTGAACATTTGAATATTTAAAGTCTTCTGAAAATGACTGTGTAGTGCAATGAGTTCTACTGCTCCTAAATCATCAATTTAACAGCCACCAATTTTTTTTTTTTTTTTTTTAAGGACTAAAGTAACTGTGGATTTGAAAAAAACGGTCACACGTTGTCATTCAAATAATGACCTATAATTCACATGCCCTCAATTCAGACCAGAATTCTGAGGCTAATTCTACCTCTTTATTAGTTTGCTAATTTAAAAATGATTCTTGAGCCTGCTTTCAAAAATGGACAGCAAGGGATCTAAGTTATCACTGTAATGATCCAGATGAAGGTAGACCACAAAGCTCTCTTCCTTTAAGCAGAAGCTTTCACCGCTGATGATCTCCTCAATGAACATGTTTCAAATGTAAAGCCATTTCTGAAACTACTTACATTTATTGACAATAAAGCGCATGCTTTGATTGCCGCTTTGATTTTTTTTTCTCCTGTAGTTAACAGCTTTAATGATATTTCTATGAAATCTATTTCTATTCTGTATGGGAAATGCAACATCAAAAAGCCTGCAGGCAATGTAATTATTAACATAATGAAACCCCTTCTTGACTGAACTATACATAGTTAGGAGATATGATAGTAATTTGGCAAGGAAGAAGCACAAACTCTGGGGTAGGTTTCTATTACAAAACCACAGGAGTCTGACAAGATTTGGTCGAAGGAGGCAGTTATTACCTGTTCATTGTACTTTCAGTTTTAATAGGTGCTAACTGCTAACTCACAATATATTCAACTGTGCCATTACAGATATGTGTGTGTATAAATATATATAGAATATATATAGATGTGGATATAGACACATATAACAATATGTGTTACATATGACATACTTGGCTTATATATTATGTATATACACACCTGTATATGCTAATATAGTAAATGATGAATATTTTTGACAACTTAATAGAAAAAACTTTAAGGATCCTCTCTGAAGAAAATAGTCTCAAAATAGATTTCTTGTGAATCAATCTAGAACTGGAAGCAGTTTCATAATAAAAATGATACAGGAATTGATCTCAAGATAAGGTCTTTTTAAGAAGATAGCTCAGATTGTCACTAACACAACCAAGTAGTAATAATTTTGGTGAAGGATGTAGAGCATTATGAATTTCACTTTGGAGAACATAGGTAACACCTAGAAATGAAAAGTACAGTGAAGAATGTAGATTCCTGACTGCATGATTGAAGTCTCCAGTAATTTAAAACGAAGATTTCTAGGTAATGTCAAAGGCAACTGTTTTCATGATCTAGAAAAATTGCCTAAAGTTAAAAACTTAAAGTTTCAGACAAATGCGCTTCAGTTTACATATTACATATTACATTTAAATATTACTGAAGGCTTGATGTCATATAAACCTAATCATGCTGACTTTTAAAAAAGAACTTTTCCTAGAATAGCCTGGGTCTGTTTACTCTTCATTGTGATTGAAAATTTTAAATAAAAGTATCAGCTGATTTTAAAGTCTAATCCTATTTTGTATGTGTTTAGCATACAATGCTTTCTCCAGAACTGTGAAATTTTTTAGTATGATAGAAATTTTCAAGGAACTTATTATGGAAGAGAAAAATGCATGTAAAACACCTACAGATGAACAACTCATGTATAATCAAGGCTAAAATCTCACTGGACAGATTATTAGGCATATAGAAATTCCAGAAATAGATCTATCAATGCAGTATAGAGTAATCAGGAATGGTTATAGGGAGGTTAGTCAAGAATATTTCTTGAAGAACAATTAAGAATTGCACTGATGAAAAAAGGAAGGATGGGGGAGTTCAAGTGTGAAGGATGGATGTAATGACCTTGATATTAGTCTTTCCGGAATAGAACTTACAAGTTGGTAAACGGAGAGAAAAACTACCCTATAGATTGGCGAAGGCTTCAGAAGATGAGATCTTCAATTAAACATACTGAAAATAATTCCAAGGTGAACTAAATTAATAATGGCACCGTTTTGTCTCATACTGAGGAAACAAACCACTTTTTCCCCAAGTATGGAGTTATTGTTAAATTGCTTTTCTATTTTATTAAGCAGCACCAACAAATCAAATAATGTTCTAAAAATCTTAGAAAAAAATGTGGTGTCTCTCATGAAACTCAAAGCAAGTTTACAAATTGGCCCATTTTTCTCAAGATGTTTGTCTTTAAAAATTCAGTTTGGGAACAGGTATTCACAAAAGAAAATTCTAATTTTCAAATGAATTTTCCAAAAAATTGTCAAGAACACTTGAGAAAATCAAATAGAAAGAGTGGAAAGGCAGAAACTGTTTCTAAGATAACTAGTGGTAAAAAAATAAAATGCTCCAAGTGGGAATAAAATATCTTAGTTCTGAATCCTAGGTTAAAAAACAAAAACAAAAAACCTTTTCTCCTATTTAATATAAGTGTACCTTGAGCCAAGTTACTTAAATTCTCTGAACATCACTTTCTCAGGGGTTCATAATTTTTATATCACAAGCTATCATAAGGATTATAAGAGATATATGGAAAAACAACCATTCAAAGGAACATGGTAGTTAATATTATTGTTACCTAGAATCAAGTCCCTTAAACTTTTCCAAATTTTGGTTACCTCATTGGACAATTGATAAAGGAGTATGTGGTCTTCTTAATTCTCAGTCTTATTACAAGAACATGAGGAGATGAAGTTTGTGTAGGGAAGTTGAAAACATGTATTCCACAGATGTCTGGAAGGATACAGCATGAGTCCCGATCAGGAGTATGCCAAATAAAAGAGTCAATATTTTCCTAACATGTCATCACCAATATACATTGAGCCTTTCAACTTCCTCATAAATAATCAACAAGAATTACTTTTGTTGTTATATTTCCACAATACGCAGACGGCAAATTAATGTTGAATTCTTTACAAGACTCCTAAGCAGAAATCCCCAGGAAAGGCATCTCACTTGCTTCGCATTGATTTGAGACTTGTATATACTTCAAGATTGTATTTCCGCACACAAAAATATCAGTTCTCTATAAATAGATATGCATCAGAGAAGCAGGTGTCTTCAGCTTATGCGTAACTCAAGAGTGTTTCCCATGGCGATAATGTAACTAAATCCCAGCAACCTTTCTCAAAGTTGGCTTGCATTACAGTCAGTATGGGAAGAATCAATATCTGATGTTTGTAGTTTTAATAGAGCAATAAATGACATGTATAGATTGCTTTTATAAAAGAGCCCTGCTGCCATTTATTGGAGGAGAAGGATGCAGCAATCTTTTTCAGACAGTCAAGTGAGCTGATTTTTCTACATAACAACAAAAAGATCCAACCTTAAAAGATACCATCTCTTTCGGGAAGAAATTTATTGTTTATCTATTTCCAGGCTCTAAAAGATAAGGAACTGCCTTGAGTAAACTGGCTGTTTTGGGACGGACCATAAATTAAGGAAGAAATTTAGAACTCTATTCTCCTAACACGTAGGCTTCACAGAAGTCAGAGTTCTGGAAGAGTCTGATGCAGGCACTGCCAGCAGATCCCATCTAATAAATCTTTGGTAGCTGAAATCAGCAGTAAAGTGTGTAACCTCCAGAGTCAGAGACTGTGGGTTCAAATCCAAAATCTGAACTCAGGGTATGTGGCTGGGATCAAGCTACTTAATGTCTTTGAGTTTAAATTTCCTTATTTTTCAAAATGGGGTTTGTATCAGTACCTACCATATAGGTTTGCTGTGAAGATTAATAATAAATAATTTATGAATGTTGTCTGGCACAAAGGAAATGCTCAATAAATATTAACTAATTTCACAGTATGCCAGGCACTGTGAAAACTGAAGGGAAAACAATAAAAATTTCCATAGAATTCACAGTCTAAAGTGGCAGGACCTCAAAGTGGCAGGAAGAAAGTTCAAGTTAGGGGAGAGGGAAGGTGGGGGTCAGACCATGCTGGGCCTTAGAGACCTTGGGAGATTTTGATTTTTTAAAAAATTTCATGTATTTATTTTTTGAGATAGGCTCTCTCTCTTGCCTGGGCTAGAGTGCAACGGCATCATCATCACTCACTGTAACCTCAAACTCCTGGACTCAAGCCATCCTCCCGCTGCTGCCTTCCCAAGTAGATGAGACTACAGGTGTAGGCCACCATGCCCAGCTTATTTTTCTACTTTTTGTAGAGACAGGATCTCACTCTTGCTCAGGATGCTCTGAAATTCCTGGCCTGAAGAGATCCTACTGCCTCGGCTTCCCAGAGTGCTAGGATTACAGGTGTGGGCCACCGTGTCCAGCCTTGATCTTTTATTCTAAGAATCAGAAAGGAATCGATGGAGTTAGACATTTTGAGCTCTGATTGAGGCATGTAGAGTGAGTTGAAGGGGGCATATGTGGGTGTTGAGAGACTAGTTGGTAGAATATTCCATAAGCCCGAAGAGAAAGGTTAACAGCTTGAACTAGAATAATGGCCATGGAGATGAAGAGAAGGAGAGGCATTTAAGAGCTACAAGAGAGATAAGATCAGCAGGAGTTGGACTGCAAGTAAGGGACTGAAGATGATGGAAGCATCAAGAATGACTCCTGCAATACTCACCTGCAGAGCTGGGTGATTCTGGTGTGGTTCACGGAGATAGCCAGGGCTGGAATAGAATAAACTGGGCAGGTGTGTGGGTGTAGGTGTGTGGGTGAGTGAATATCACAGTTTTGGCACCACATTGGGTCTGAGGTACATCACTATGTTCTGAGATGTCCAGCTGGTTATTTATCCCCATATGGGCAGTCATAACCCCAAATTTTTCTCCATCTTTCTTAATTTCTTGGGCTCCCAGCTAGATAATTACGCACCCTACTTTTATGAATGACATCATCACAAATTCTTTTCTTTTTTTCCCCTTTATTTCCTCTGCATTTTTCTTCCTTCCTTTCCTGTCACCTGTTTTTCGGGAAAAATCAGTTGGTCTCTAGATCTTGTGATCATCTCTTTATTCTGTTTCCACTTAACTCCTCTAAATTCACACCTTGATCTTTTTTTAAGGCACTCAAAATAATTACTCCAGTTAAAAGACTGGACTGTGCTAAGGTATTTTTCTTCTGAGCAATGTATATGCATGTTTAGGAATTTTGCTCACTTTATCTCCTGACACTTGAAAAAAGAGCTTAGGATGAAATATCTTTCCTAACAGCAGCAACAATAAAAATTCCGGTAACAATGAACCCGGGTACACATTTGACCTTGACAATACTGAAATTAATATTCACTTTGCGATTCTGCTGGCATTTATCACTGGGGAGCACCTTTAACACCCTTACACATACATGCATGTGAGAGAAAGATTGGAAATCACACGGGGCAGAAAACCTAGTTGTCCTGTATCTCTAAGAAGCATCTAAAAGCCTCCCGGTCTGCTGACTGAACCACCTTGAGGATTAAGTTTATTTTATTTTCAGTATTCAAAAGATAAGAAGTTTATTAACCACATGGAAGATTTGGGCTTGTTCACAGATAGCAGCAGGAAAACAAATAGACTTCAGCAGTAAATCATCTCACAGAAGCTAGAGAACAACGTTAGGTAAAACTGCACATAGGAATCCCGGCCTGTTGCTCTGGATCAAAAGACCCCTTTTCTTTCCTCAACGTCACCTCCTTTGCTGTCACTTCCAGTGGTGGCATAAAGTGCCAGATCGATAGGAAACAAATGACTTTGACTGGTTTTCAAAAGCTATTGATTGTGATGTCGAGTGAATATAGACTAAAATAAGGAAAATGGTTAAATATGAATGTTACTTAGATAACTTTCAGAAACAGTTTTTTGAGAAGGGATAAATTTAACCACCATATTTGACTACTCCAAAACTCAATTTAATGTCAGATTGGCAATCTCCCTGGCTTCCTCTTAGCTAGGCATGAGACACGGGGTTATACATCCCTGTCTTCATAGTCCGCTCAGTCCTCACCCAGGTTACATAGAATGTTACAATCTGTGTGATTCACAGGGTGGTGTTCCAGGTCGAATAGCACTCCAAAAATGCACGTGCACTCAGAGCCTCGGAATGTGAATTTATTTGGAAATAGGGTCTTTGCAGATGTAATTAGTTAAGCTGAGGTTATACTAGATTAAGGTGGCTGCTAAATTCAAAATGTCTGGTGTCCATACAAGAGAAGAGGACTCACAGAGAAACAGATACACAGAGTCGAGAAGGTCATGTGAAGATGGAGGCCCAGATTGAAATGATGCAGCTGCCAGCCAAGGAATGCCAAAGATTACCAGAAGCTCCTAGAAGCTACAAAGAGACAAGGAAGGATTTTTCTCTGGAGTCTTCAAAGGGAGCAAGAATCTGCTGACACCTTGATTTCCGATTTCTAAGCTCCAGAACAGTGAGAAAATAAACTTCTGTTGTTTTAAGCCACCCAGTTTGTCATACGTTTTTAGGGCAGCCCTACGTAACTAATATAACACCTAAATGGGTTAACTAGTTTGGTTCCTCACTTCAAAATAAGACACTTGAAAAATAAATTGAATGGAAATAAACTTCGTAAGATCAATTAGCAGAGTTCCCTGAAGAGGCTCCTGTAGTTGCCCTCACATTAACCCCTAATGCAGGCATTCTATTTTATAAGCATAAATTGAGAACCAGAAAGGGTAAGTGACTTCCTTAAACATACACAGCAAAATGTAAAAATAACCCAGTCTACAACCCAGAAATTTTGCTTACTTGTTTAGTGCTGTTTCCATCCAGGAAGAAAAACTGCAATTATTGCAAGCTTATTGTTTAACATAGGAGCCCAGAAATAGAAATCAAGACGTAGTGATCACACTAGTGTACTGACCCATCCCGTGTCTGGCCTTAGACTCTCTGGTCTCCAAGTTACTTTTTGTTCCTTTTTCTTATATGCATGTTTAATATCTTACTTGGAAGAGTTTCTCTATGATTAGATTTTTTTGTTTTTATTTTTTTAATTTTTTTTTAAATTGCAGAATATTACAGGGGTACAAACGTTTTGGCTACATGAATTGCTTTTGTACAGTTTGAGTCAATGTTGTAAGTGTGCCCATCACCCAGATAGTGTGCATTGTATCCATTAGGTATGAATTTACCCAACCCCACCACCACCACCTCCTTGATTTTGGTCTCCAAATTTATTGACTGTAAATTCCAATGATCAGAATCTACTATCATAAAGTACTTTATGAATTTAATATTATGTTTTAGACCACTGGGCAAATGCTGTAGATTTTGGGTACTCTGAGTTAATGGAGGACCTAAGACTCCCCAAGATAAGAAAAATGATAAATAAAGGGATGTTAGAGGGAAAACCTCCTTAATTCTGGGATCATTGTTGGGACCTAAACCAGGTTTCTGCTGGCAAATTCTGATGCAGTCACAGAGCAATAAGGAGATTCAACTTTTAGACCATCCCTGAATTGGCATCCAATTAGAATTCAATCTCCTGTTTAATGAACATAGGCAAAGTATGCATCTGAAAATAAGCTGGTTCTGGGCTATTTATTTTGGCATTGACTTACCCCTTTTGGATGGGTTTCTCAGAAAATCTTGGCAGCTAGAAGACTGGGCTGCAGATCTGAGCCCTCCTTTTAGTCAGTTCTCATCAAATTACACTTCACTGGTGTAAAAGGAGAGTTTCTAAGGAGGAGGCTTCTCTAGGACTGAAAAATCTCTGAGCGTCTTATGTGCATGCCTCTGTGTATATCGCTGTAGCACATTCATCAGTGACAAGCAGGGCACGGATGTTTTTGCAGTTTATGACATGGTGAATGCACTGATATTTTTCCAGCAACTGTTAATTTTTGCCACTATTAGAAGCTAAATGCTGCATGGCATTGGCCACTGGCCTGTTCAGATGTGACATTTTCTTTTATTTTTATATTTAAAGAAGTATTGAACACTTTCTGTGATCTCCCAGTCTCATTAAATGAATAAAAACTTCACACGTTTAACAGTCAATCCTCATGTGTAAAAAAAAAAAAAAAAGAATTCTTATTTGTTTCCACATGCCTCCCCTCCCCATGCATCTTCCAAACCAGCTAGTTCCCAGTTTCGAGCTCCCACCACATGGTACCACCACTCACCTAGTTTCTGAGCCCCCAAACCTAAAAGGAAACTTGACTCTTGTCTTGTTTCCCATCCCACATTCTCAGCATCAAGTCTTGTCGTCTCTACCTTCCAAAGGTATCCTGGATTCTTCCAGTTCTCGAGTCCTCCAGAATGACCATGGAAGCCAAAGGTATCTATGGACTAAACTATTGCATTAGTCTCCTCTCTAATCTCTTTGATTCTATTTTTAAAATGACAATCAGATCATGTCATGCTCTTGAGAATTAGATCCAGATTCCTTATGGTGGCTTCCAAGGTCTTCATGCCTAGGCCCTGCTAGCTCTTGATGTCACCTCTCCCACTCTTACTTGCTCTGCTTTGCTCTACCGCAGCACAGCAGTCCTTTGCTCTGCCTCTCTGGGGTCTTGACAGTTGCTATTTGCTCTTCCTGAAATGTCTCCCCCTCTAGATGTTGCTGGCACCCCTCCCTATTCATCCAGGCATCCCCTTAAATATCCCTTCTTCAGAATAGGTTTTCCTGACTTTCCTATCTTTGTTCTGTATTCCCTTAAGCCATTTTGGTCTTCTGCATGTTTTCTTTTTATTTGTTTATTGTCCCTCTTCATGACTAGATTATAAACTTTATGAGGCTATGTACTTTCTGTCTTTGTTGCTGCTGAATTCCCAGTATCAAGAAATAGTGTGTAGCCCATTGGGGGCACACAGTGAATGTTTGTTGGATGGATGAGTGACATGATGAGGTTCAAACTAATTTGGGGAATGAAAAATGAGCTTGTGCAGGCTAAAAGTTTGATCCATGGTATTAATTAGCTAGGATATGCTTTTTTCTTCTTAGAAATGTTTAATAAATATTTTAAAGGAGAAATAGAATAGATTTATAAAATAGCTTAAAGGAGAAGGGTAGCATTTCAAATACATGCAAAAAAGCACAGATAGAAATGAGCAAATTATGTGCAGTGCTAAGGAACATGACTATATGAGGAATAATCAGAATCAAATAATGGAGTAATTGATGACTATAATGATAGCTAGCATTTGTTGAGGACTGACCATGTGCTGGGAAACAGGCTAAGTATCTCATTTATTCCTTGGAATAACCATTTGAAGATGTACTGTTGCATTCCCATTTTAAAGATTTTCTTTTAATCTTCACAATCCCCCTGTGTGATAGATAGTATCTCCATTTTATTTATTTATTTTTTATTTATTTATTTTTTTTTTTTTGAGTCAGAGTCTCGCTTTGTTGTCCAGGCTAGAGTGAGTGCCGTGGCGTCAGCCTAGCTCACAGCAACCTCAAACTCCTGGGCTCAAGCGATCCTACTGCCTCAGCCTCCCAGGTAGCTGGGACTACAGGCATGCGCCACCATGCCCGGCTAATTTTTTTATATATATATCAGTTGGCCAATTAATTTCTTTCTATTTATAGTAGAGACGGGGTCTCGCTCTTGCTCAGGCTGGTTTTGAACTCCTGACCTTGAGCAATCCGCCCGCCTCGGCCTCCCAAGAGCTAGGATTACAGGCGTGAGCCACAGCGCCCGGCCAGTATCTCCATTTTATATATGAGAAAACTATGGCTTAGAAAAGCTAACTTACCCAGTAAGCTAGTAAGTGAAAAAGCCACAATTCAAACCCAGTCTGAATTCTGAATCATCGTTCTTAAACCTCTTTCACTCTACTTCTATTTGGAATGCTGACTACAGATTTAAATAAAGCAACTATGTACAAGTTACTACCATTGACCGTGAGTTAGAGTTGTACTGCTTGACTTTCAGTTGATAAAAACTCATACATTTCCTTCTAGAAACTGATGAAACTAAAATCTTAGCTTTGATTTTAATAGCTACAAGTTGAAGCAGTAATGATTTGTCATAACCTTAAAACCTTTCAATTTCAACCCATGATAATTCCCCCTTTGCTGTAAAATATCCTGTGATCAGAGATTGACCCCAACCCTACTCCTTATTACATGTGATCTTAGCCCCCCCAAAGGAGAAAGATTAACTAAAACAGTAAATAGTTTTCATAGAATAGGAAACAGATGTGCTTCCCTTCTGCCACCACCAGATATCTTCCTCCTAAATAGAAATAATACCTTTATTAAAACAATATAAGACAGGGACATTGTAGCCAGAGAGAAAAATAAAGTCACATTATTGACTTTTTATGTAACACATAAGATTTACTTTATATTATAGCAAGCAGAATATAACTCACAATTAAAAGAATTCATAAAATAGTACAGTAATTTAAAAGTAAGTTTTACTTAATTTTGGTTGGATACTATATCAGTTTAGTTAACTGCATATTTCTTAATATGATACTTTCTAAAATACCCTAAAATATTTCATACTAAAAGACAACATGTTTTGTGCATTAAATTATATATGCATTAGATTATACTTTAACTATACACTAATACTTAGTAATGCTAACTTTAGGTTAAGAGGGAAGAAAGTTGACCCCATAGTATTATTTAAAACACTATTTTATGGATATATTTTCATCAAAAATTTTATCCTTAATTTCTTTGCATGTTTGTACCCCCTATAAAATTCATGTTAAAACTTAATCTTCAATGCAACAATATTAAGAGGTGGGCCTTTTAGAAGGTGATTAGGACATGGAATTTTCTCCCTCATGAAGAGATTAATGATTATAAAAAGACTACCCAAATGATCCAATGACACTCTACAAAAAAGACACCTGCACTCGAATGTTTATAGCAGCACAATTCATAATTGCAAGGCTGTGGAAACAGTCCAAGTGCCCATAAATCCAAGAATGGATTAATAAAATGTGGTATATGTATACCATGGAGTACTATTCAGCTCTAAGAAACAACGGTGATATAGCACATCTTATATTTTCCTGGTTAGAGCTGGAACCCATACTACTAAGTGAAGTATCCCAAGAATGGAAAAACAAGCACCAGATATATTCTCCAGCAAACTGGTATTAACTGAGTAGCACCTAAGTGGACACATAGGTACTACAGTAATAAGGTATAGGGCAGGTTGGAGGGGGGAGGGGGGCGGGTATATACATACATAATGAGTGAGATGTGCACCATCTGGGGGATGGTCATGATGGAGACTCAGACTTTTGGGGGGAGGGGGGGAAATGGCATTTATTGAAGCCTTAAAATCTGTACCCCCATAATATGCCGAAATAAAAAAAAATTAAAAAATTAAAAAAATAAAAAAATATAATAAACACATTTTCCATGCAAGTTTCTAATATTCCAATAAAGCTGCTTATTATTAATATTTAAAAAAAAAGACTAGAGGGAATAGCTAGCTCCCCAGATATTGCCCATCCATCCCTTTCACTACGTGGGGAGACAGAGTTTGTACCCTACGAAAGATGATCGACAAGGCCTCAGCAAGGAAACAAGAAATCAGCCCTCAGCAAACCAGCTGGCACCTTGATCTTGCACTTCCCAGCCTCCAGAACCATGAAAAATAAATTTCTGTTCTTAATAAATTATCTAGTCTCAAGTGTTCTATTAAAGCAGTCGAAATGAAGTAAGACAGACACTATCTTGCCCTTCTTATTTTATTTATTATCCCCAGCACCTTACAGAAGGCTAGACACAGAGTAGGTGCTCAATAAATGCTTACGAACTGAATAGGTAAAAAAAAGTTATTGAGATGAGAGAGCTCATAAATACATATGTGATTAAAAAAAATGTTATGTTCTTTTCTATCTTTACTCATTACCAGTCATGTTCATCTGCTCCCCATCAAAGGAATTGCCTAAAAAAACTCCACTCAGCTGTTTTATCTCTGCAGTAGAGTTTTATTCAGCTACCCCAGTGTGATGACAATACCCTTGAAGATGTTCAAGCTGGCTTTTGCTCTTGCTCTAATTCAGTTTAGCAAGCAACCTGCTTTCCCTTTTAGTAGAGTACATTACCAAACTAGGCAATTAAACTCAAATCAGATCTACTTAGGGAATTTCTTTCTCCCATGACTAGATGTCTATGCTGCTTGAAAACTTCTAATTATTACTATTACAACACTTTCACACTTTCATGTCCTTTTTCCTCATGCCCCCTAATGTTGGTAAGAAATTAGCTTTTTTCCTATATAATTTCTCATGAAGCAAGTAGCTTTTCTAGATGTTTGGTCATACCAACTGAAGAATCCTGAATCATATTCTGTGCTCAAAATAAGAAGGAGAATAACAGACAGCCAGTAGAAGTTTTTTATGGAAACTGCACTTATGTTATACCACTGTTTAGCCTAAGCAACTAGTAAGCATTGTCCTTTACCTATAATTGAGCTTTGAAAGATACTTACATCTTTTAATGTGTGAAAATATGTAAGTGACTTAAATAACTAGCAGAAAACATGGTTAGGTCTAAATTCTCTGGTCTTTTTTTTTTTTAAATAAATCATTTCTACTAATTCAATACATAATTAACTTTTTAAACACTCAAGGGAATAAAATCTGCTATTTCTAGTGAACTCTGATTTAAGAAGTTTCCACCAGACTACTAGTTCCCTGAGACATAGGACAAAACCTGACTCGCTTTTGTATCCTTATTTACTAGCATGGTTTTTAGACTGATACTGTTCAACAGAACTTCCTGCAATAATGAAAATGTTCTCTGTGCTGCCCAAAATAGTAGCCAGTAGTCATATATGACTCTTGAAATATGGCTAACAAGACTGAGGAGTTTAATTTTTGGTTTTAAATTTTATTTAAATTTTAACAGTTGGAATATGGCTAGTGTGACTGAGAAACTGAAATTTAAACTTTATTTTATTTTTATACCATTTAAACATAAGTAAACAATTGTGGCTAGTGGTCACTGTAGTACGGGAATAATGTAGATCTAGAACTTAGCACAAAATAATTATATTTGAATGAATGAAGACAGACCACAGTGACTCACATTTGCTTTGAACTCTTCCAGTGGTGATTAAACAACCCATCCTCTTAAGCCTGCCTCTAATTCTTCCACTAATATATGTCATTATAAAAGACACAATATCTAATCTAATTGGCCATTAAATCTATGTGAATTTCTTAAGCCTTCTGTTGCTAAGTATGCCAAACCATAAGACTTTAGTGTTTTCCATCTTCTACTTGTAATACCTGAAAATATGGTTTCGATGCAGATATGTTTTAAATAATATCAGTGTCTGTATGGTATTAAAAAAGATGAATGTCAGTGCTTATGTTTATTTCTTTCCACTATTAACTTCTAGCCATGTATGTGACCAGACAACTGGATTGTTGTTATTAGCCTATGGTCAACTTTTCCATCACAGTCAACCCAAATATTCACTCACATCACCATGCAGTGCTATTAATAATTGTCCAGCAGCTCAAATGATAAAAGAAATTAGCTGGACAGAACTGTGATCAACTTGGTTTGCTTAATTTATAAAATCATCTTAAAATAAATATAAGTGATATTTCATATCTCTGCCACACAGAAAGTACAAACTAGATACTACCAAGAACTTTTAACCAATCTACCACAGTCAAGTGCTGCATTACAATTTTTTGGCCAACAACAGACCACATATCCCAAAGTCATCCCACGAGATAATAATGAAGTTGAAAAATTCCTATTTTCTAGTGATATTTTGCCATCTTGCCATCATAACATCCTAGTACAACACATTACTTTTTCTATGCTTATATATGTTTAGATACACAGATACTTACCACTGTGTTACAATTACCTACTTATTCAGTACAGCAACATCTGGAAAGGTTTGTAACCTGGGAACAACAGGCTATACCGTATAGCCTAAGTGTGTAGTAGACTACACCATCTAGATTTGTGTAAGTGCACTCTATGAGCTTCACAAAACATTGAAATCACCTAATATGCATTTCTGAGAACATAACCCCATCATTAAAAAACACATGACTGTATTTATAAAATGACAATACTGTGACACATTTTATGGGATAATATGGTGTCTTTTGATCAAAAGACTTCAAAATGTATTAGGGATACAAAGATGGACATTAGGCAAAATCAGAGAATAAGCCAATCTATAATAGCCTGCCAAATTGTAAGGAGGAGCTAATTAGGGATAACGCAACGAAGTATATAAATGCACTGATTGTACAGCAATCAAACCTGGTCCAAACTGTAAATAAGGTATTATGTTAGCCTTATTCATGTGATTACCCTAGTGAATATCCCACTTGGTTTATAAGTACAGGATACGTGGAATTATGCTCTCATTTGATCCTATGGGGTCGGGAAACTATTTTCTATTGAATGACTACTAGATGCCAGGCAAGAACCAAGGGATTTCCATATGTTATCACATTTCATTTTTGCAAACTAAGAAGAGGAGAGGTAAATAATATTTCCAGTATATAATTCAGGAAACTGAGGTCTCAATAATTAAGAAATTTGTTCTGGGATACAGGTAGTAACACTCAACGATGTAATTTGAACTTCTCTGTTATCTCCATAACAACCATACAAGTAGAGCCCTTTTAGAATTAAAACAAAAATTAGGAAAAAAGGAAAAAAGCAAATATAGCTATTCCTTTAGATAATATATTCTGAAACCATCCAACTTGGTGGAGGGTTGCTTTCACTCATCTTTTTAGTGTAAAGAATATAATAGACTAAGAATATTACTTACAACTCTTAAATATAAAAGAGTTTTTGTAGATAATTGAGTTGTGGTCTTGCAAATAGGCTTCTCATTCTAACGCAAGCCCTCAAGCCAGTATGTGGTCCATTTTAACATCCTTTGTGATTAAACTGCCTTAACAGCATCTTAAAGGACTGCAAATAATAATTCAAAAATTCACCACATGTGGTATGAAAAGATTAGACAAGTCTTAAGCAGGCAGGGACTTAAATCCTGGTCGATAATACAGTGGAGAAATTATATACCATAAAGCCAGGGGAGAAAGAGCAAGGGTTTAGCAAAAGGAAGATACAATCAGGGGACACAAACCTTCATATAAATCAAGCCTTTCTATTCTGGGTGATTATTTCATAAACTGGATCTTGGGTAGTTGATCTCTTTAAATGATTACTACAAAATGTATGTACTTTTAGAAACAGTTGCTGGCTGATTTATATTTCAGACATATTTTCCATCAGTTTTTATTCTTTGAGAATATTGTTTTCATAATAGAGTTGATATTTTCAAATAATATGAAAAACTTGAAATTCAATTTGTATAAAAGCTATGTAATTTTAGTGTACAATTACTACATCACATTTGGAAAAACAGTGATAAAAGAAGCAACCAAATGCATACCCAGACGAGACTCATTTTCAATAGATAAGATCATTTTGTCAGAGAGAGAAATATTGATGGAAACACTTTTTTTCCCTCCTCTTGCCTCTAAATTCTGATAGTCTAGCCAAATAATAAAATCAGCTTTTGCACTTACTCTAAAAAGACGGAATGATGGGCTTAGAAGGAAGGAAGGAAGAAAGGGAGGGAGGGAGGGAGAGAGGATACAGAAGGGAAAAGAGAAGAAAGGAGAAGAAAGGGAAGGGTGAGGGGAGCAAAGGATCTCTGGCATGTTCCGTCTTCCTAGGCAATTGGTGTATTACTGAGCAGGCTTGGAGAAGATGAAGTGTTCCTTATTCTAGAAATAGTTTTACATTTTCAACATGGCATTTTATGTTAACAACAGAAAATGCACTACATAAGCAGTACCTATTAGTCATGATAATATAATGTATTTACCCTAAAGTCTGTAATAAAGACAGCAAGTGAGCTACACAGTACTCTTAATAAAAATAAATTAAAGGAGTTGGCTAACTGTTTTGCACCTGTAGAGGATATTCTGCATGTCTTGTTTATGTAGGCTCTATTGTTCCTGTCTACATATCTACTCAGTAAGGGATGAATCATCCAGTGACAATCCTCCATGAAACAGAATCAAGTCACAGTGCCAATAAGCAATGACCTGCAAAGGAAATAATCCTTACTCCATACATTGGTAAGAACGGAGATAATTTAATAACACAATGCCATTGTTAAAAGCATTTGAAATATGGTTATCATTCTAAGGCTGTTATTGCCAGCCTTAATGAAAGAAAAAAAAAAGTCAAGGTTACATCGTGTTTCTAAAGCAGAGAGGTTCTTCATTTTTGTTTTCTAGAAAAAAAGAATTTATAGGTGTCTACAATACCAAAAACAACATGTTTTATTCAATTAGGCTTTTAGTTGTTGTTTTGTACCTTCATATCATTTATGCTAATTGTTAAGCAAAGTAAATGCTTATGGAGACCAGGGTCCCATGAGGTGTTCTGCACAAATTTTTCACACTGCTTTCTGAATGAAGAGCAATGCCTGATATATAAAGCGCAGATGTGGCTGGCTGTCTTTGTACTGCAGGGCTAATTTGAGGAGATGGATGCAATATGATTCTAGTGTAAAAAATTAACTAGGTAATATGCCGCAGCCATCACAGGTAAGTGGGCCCAGGAGAAAATCTCAGACTTAGATTGTTTGTATTCCATTTAACAATTTCTTATAAGTTCCTTTACTTGAGGTGGTTTATTATTGTTACATATTTAGAATATGTTTTCCCCAAAATTCTAACAAATTTAGAATTTGTTTTCCCCCAAAACTCATGGGATCATAAGTAGTGCTACTTCATTATACACATATACTTTCTAACATGCCTCAGATACCCTGGAACAGTGTTAGGAACATAGCGAATGTTCACTAAACATATCCACCAACTGAATCATGTCATTGTTTGTATTTTACAAAGTTATGGCCATCTGTGTGATACAAATAATCAGTAGCTCTAATTTTTTAAATTAATTATATTAAAATGGGAGATTATGTTATATCATGAGTAAGTTTTTTTGTTTTTTTTAATGAAATGAGGTATTGATTGTTGCTAATGTCACTAAGGAAAATATTTTATTACCCCTTGGCTTGAAAATACTGGCATTTTTTTAAAAAAAGAAAAAATTTTAAGAAGCTGGAAATGGCTTTTTCTTTTAAGTTGGATGCTTAGAAACAATAATATTGATCAAAGAAAAAAAAATGTTGGCCATCTTAGAAAACAAGGCTGAATAACCAGGATTTTGATCAGAAATGCAATATAATTATGGCCAAGCAGCCCTCAAATGTACATTAAAACAATTGTAGGATAATTTTAGAATTAGGTAGAGAAAAATTCGAATAGTTCATGGAAATGTAATCTTATTTTGCATATAATTTAATCTTTAGAAAATCAACATGCTTTTAAAGTTTAAGATCCCATGTTAGAAAATAGAATAAGAACTTTTCTTTATAGATTTTTTAAATTTTTTTAACTGTTGGTCTGTATATAAAATGGCATATACCATTAAAATATATATTTTGACCAAACATTATTGATTTAAAATACCAAATATTCATACAAGTTATTGATTAAATATGATCTTTGAAGAATAAGTCTATGAAGAAATGCATGGCTCGAATGTTAATATAGCCATTGTGGAGTAAAAATTGGCATTATCTAGTGATTTAAATCCATACAGCAATGAAACATTCTCAAGGATAGACACCTGGGAGCACAGTCAGCTTCATGGGCATGTATCACTGGTGATGTTGCACATGGCCTCATGTGTAGAAGGATCCTACATGGAGAGTGACTTAATGTTCTGCTTATAGCTCTCCTGTAATTATTAATAATTTTTAACAAGGTGCTCCTGCATTTTCATTTTGCACTGGGTCCTGCAAATTATGTAGCTGGTCCTGCCTGAGAGCTTGCATTTCCTAATAATTATCTGAAACCTGAACATTACTATGCTTTTGAAGTTGCCATGTGAGGTTTTATCTCTTTGAGGCAAACATTTGTTTGCACTGCTTATATGGCTTAGCCTTCTTCCCTCTCCCCAATTAATGCTTTATTTGCATTTGTTGTCATCTTGTCTCTGTAGCCTTGGCCAAGTAGAAGAAAGAATGGAGATTTTGTCAAGATTATAGCACAAACCAGTGCCCAGACTGCATCTCCTGTTCTCTCTTCTTTAACATGGTGATTTAAATAATCCAATCCTACCAAGACCATTATCTCACATTTACTGATTAAATGATTTCTAATCTTTGCTTCACCTTCTTTCAAAAGGTATATCAGGTGATTTTGAAGTTAAATACAGTTTTACATAAAACAAAGAAGAATGCAAACAAAATAGCATTATAAATTTAAGAAAAAGGAAGTAGATGCAATTTAGGTATCTAAAATAAGGCAGTTTGTTACAAGTAGCCATTCACTGCCTTCAGATTTTAGATTATAATTTTTTAAAAATTTAGACAAAATAAAGTGGCAAATGACTCATTAGTAGACAATTTTTAAAAATAAAAAAATTAGAAATTTAAAAGGAAACCAAAATTTTATAAGCGACCAAAACATTTTTTCAAATATATAATTTTGGAGTTCTTCCTTTATAAAAGTAAGAAATCATTGAATTATAACATGGTCAAAGAACATTCAGCTGCTTTACTTTGTGATTAAGTAGCTTGATACAGTGTTCCAAGTTAGAGGACAGTGAGATTGCTCAATAGAGGTTATCTCCTACAATCCTCCAGTCTTGGTTTACTTTTGGTGGCTTCTTGAGGACATGTAGTACATGTTCAAGTTTTAAATAAGTCCCTGTGTTTAGAAGGTCCATGCCATTGTTCTTTTACCTTTGATGTTACACTTGTCATAGAAAAACTCAGAAAATTTTAAAAATCAGTGGAGGAGGCTGAAACCCAGGATGATGATGATGATGATGATGATGTTGAAATACTATTAGGCAGAGTTAATCGCTTTCTTAGAAAATGAATATATAGACTGTATGGATGGATTTAGCCTTTATGGTTGTTCATTTGCCATTATGGAAACATTGCCTATATGAGGAGGCCCTTCTGTTAAAAGGTTATTTTACTTTTAAAAATCCTTAAAATTGAAAGGAGTTACATATGTAAGTGCCTTAAAAAAATCTTTCTTCCATTTTGTCACCTCCAAAAAGTTCTATGAATGGATTCAAGGGTATTGCAGAAGAAAATAAATACTTTCGAAATATCGCCCTTCCCTTTCCATACTCACATTCAGGCTGAGTAGCCACCTTGATGGGCTGAGAACTCTCTCCTGGTCCCCACTCATTGTACGCCACAACACGGAAGGTGTACATGGCTTCTGGCTTCAGGTTTCCCACAGTGAGCTGAAGAGACCCAGGTTGGGTTGTATTCAATGCTCGTTCCCTGGGAAATCAAAGTTGCACAGAAAGATTATTCCAAAATGAATATTTTTAGCCAAAACTTTTACTTGATGTGCCAGAGTAGTGAGGTAAACCAAAAGGTTGCTAACTCATTTAACGTTGATGCTAGAACACAATGCAAGACCTCTGAGGCTTACTCTGGGAAATAAACTAACTCAAAGGACCTAAAAATAAATATTGCAAGGTTTCTGGGGAGTTTAAGCTTATATCATTCTCCATGAAACTTGCAAACTAACGTCTTTTTTCCTTGACACTTTACAATTTAGAATTCAAAACTCATGACAAACAAAGAGCTATTAAAATAGGAAGAAACATCTGGGATGTAGACAGGAAGATGCATTTTGTAAACATCCGGCTAATGACAGAAATCAAGGTTTCAATTACTCTACAAATTGGTCTTTGTCAGTATTGCCAACAAATGCATTTATGTATTTTCTTTCATTGTATGAAAAGAAAACGCAGATGCTAAGTGTTTCTATGTATGGAGCTTGAGCTCCTGTGGTTACTTTAAGTGCAATTAGTGAAAGGAAGTACATTCCTTTCCCGTGAAGAGAAACTAACACACGTCTGCTTGCCTTGCTTTTCAAGCCACATCTTCATGTGTTCCATACATTTACCAATTACAAACTTCCTCAGTGTTGCAAACAAATGAATTAATAGGCTGATCATCGTGGGGTTTACAGTGCATATTAACAGAAGAAAAACCCTATAGAAATGAATGCTGACATTTAAGAAATGATAACTATTAGAATATTCTTTAACGACACATAACGATTCTAGACTTTCTAGATATTCTAGATATCCTCATTGTCCCCTACAATATGATTGATTAAACGGAGTGAAGAAGGAACTCTTGAGATTGTGAATTGTTTCCTAAGGTTTCCATTTCTAGATAATATCTCTTGCCTTTCAGCAAAATTGTATGTACATTTTAATTTTGCCATTCAGTTTTGTTTTGCTTTTGGAGATATTTAAAGTGCAATGTTTTTCCTACCAGGGGAAATTAGCTTTTCAAGAAGAAAAATACAAACAAAAGTTCTCAAGTGCATGAATGGTGATTCCTGGGCATAAGTACACTGGTAATATGGCTGCTATGTCAGAGACTGGCTGGCTCATTGTCAAACGCCAAATTTCTTCTTCTTCATGTGCTAGACTATACTTCCCAGCCTTCCTTTGTGACAATGTGACTGGGTGTAATCAATGAGTTTGAATGTATGTGATGTGTGCCAATTCCAGACCTGGCCCCAGAGAAAGTACACATGGGTAATCATCCATGTTCTCTTTCTTCACCTGTTGGCATGGAGTAGACAAGCATGGTGACCTTGGAAGCCATATATTGACGAAAGAAGGGTCAAAATTTGCAAGAATTCAGAAGAAGAGTTATGAAACACATCACCTATCAATCAGAAACATCCTTTTTATACCTTACAGAGTGAGAAATAGCTTTGAGCCATCATATATTTTAGGGCTTATTTGTTATAGCCATTGGCACTATTTTAGTATGCTAGTACACTTGACCTTTGAACATCACAGGTTTGAACTGCGCTGGTCCACTTTTAAGTGTTTTTTTTTTTTTTTTCAACCAAATGCGGATGGAAAATACAGTATTCTTGGAATACAAAACCTGCATATACTGAGGGTTGATTTTTCTTACAGGAGGCTTCCCCAGGGCAGACTGGGGGATTTTAGTATGCATACATTCAGTAATAGGCCAGTGTGTAATAGGTGGGTGGTCCTGGAACCAATCCCCTGCATATGCCAAGGGGATTTAATTGGCTGTAATTTTTTTTCATCTTTCAAAGATGTTTTATTTTATTTATTTATTTTTTTTGGCATATTATGGGGGTACAGATTTTAAGGTTTCAATAAATGCCCTTTCCCCCCTCCCCCCACAAGTCTGAGTCTCCAGCATGACCATCCCCCAGATGGTGTACATCTCACTCATTATATATGTATATACCCACCTCCTCCCCCCTCCCACCTGCCCAATACCCTATTACTGTAGTACCTTTGTGTCCACTTAGGGCTGTAATTAAAATATTTATCCCGAGTGGTTGCCAGGGGCTGGGGGTGGGTGGGTGAGAATGGGAATGTGGTGTTTAATGAGTATAGCATTTTAGTTGGAGAAGATGAAAAAGTTCTGCATACAGATGGTGGCAACGGTAGCACTTAATGCCACAGAACTTTACACTTAAATCTTGTGAAAATTGTAAATATTCTACAATCTATATTTTGCACAATAGAGAAAAAGCACCCTGTAAGGATATAGATAGAGCCAGAAGTTTAGAAATTCTTTTACATATGCAGTGTTAAGTTGCTGAAAGGTTGAATGTTGACTTTAACAAGGGAGGGATCTGGGTGGGATTCAATAGTAACCTAAAGTAGGTGAGGATAGGAAGCATCAGATAATGCTCCCATAAAGCACATATCACACTTCTCCTAGTCTACCAAACTAACTTAGGCCAGCAAGTTGCTTTTTGAAAGAACACCATTGTAATCAAATTGTATGCCTTGCTGTATGTAGCTCTAGGAGATTAAGCACATGGATATAGGGAATTTTCCATCTTAGGGAATTTTCCATTGTCTTCCAGCAGAAAATTGTTATATATGGTGCCTCATATAACACTTTGATGTAGATAGGATGGTTTTATTATCATTACAGATACAGAGTGAGATTTAGAGAAACAACATGATTGATTCAGAGGACTCACAGGTAATAGGTATCATAGTTAATGAAATCTGGAGCTTCCTCTTGTAAATCCAGTATTGAAGGACTCACAGGTAGTGGGGATCACAGTTAATGAAATCTGGAACTTCTTCCTCTAAATACGGGATTGATATCATTCAATTACATTGGAAAAACAAGGGACCTATTTGGATCATGGGAACTTTGGGTAGAAGACATGAGGTCCTAAAAGGTAAGAAGGAACAATGTGCCTTGTTTAGAAACTACTCAGGGAATGAGTTTGTCTAAAATCTGTTTGGAGTCATTTCATATAGCCTTATCTAGGCCTTCAGGCAACATTGTTGTCAAAGGTCAGATTTGCATGTCAAACTTCTTGGGTATGTCTAAGTAAAGACATGTTCATAATTGACATTATTCTTATAAGAACTAAATAATTTGGATGAAATAACTGTGTTCAGGTCATGCTGGCCACCACCTTTTGAACAGGCATTCTTCAAAGGAAAAAGAGGCAAGGAAATCTGGACATGCCCAGGTAAGAATGTCCAAGATCACATAATGAAAATATCACTTAACATGTAAAAGAGGATTCTGGACTTTATAATGGGGAAGAGAGTTTTAGGTTTTTATAATCTCCATCGGCCTCCAAAAAGTATCCCAAATTAAAAATAGTCAAGAAAAACACATTCATTGACATAAACAATTGATATTTCCTCATTCTTATATAAAGTGTGAATAAAGTGTCTTTAGAAAGTGCTCTGATGGTATTGATCTGTAAAATACGATCTAAGCAAACACCCTGAGCTTGTTCTGCAAATGCACCTTCAAGACAACTCTATGGCTCTTCCTCTAACCATGATGTGCTGGTACTGCCCTGGGTTGACCATGAGTTTCTTCAATGTAGGTTCTTAATGATTTTAAACAATGGTATAATCTAAACATTTACATTTTATGTGCCACTCTTCAGAAATCTGTTTATAGTGTCAAAGTAAGTTTGCATCACAATGCTATGGAGACTACTATGGAGTGGATTTAGGACTGCAGTAAGTCATGGGGGTTGGTTATTCTTGGCCTTCACATTAACTTATCTGAGCTCTGGATTTCTCAAATGCAACAGAGGTGCTATAAAAATGTTTATGTCACAGTATCTGAAAGAGTTAAGTGAGATGCTGCATATAAAACATCCAAAGCACTAAGCATGGCTCTTGATACTCAATGCAGTCTTCAATAAATGGCTGTTGCCACTGTTATTTTATTATAATAACAAAATACCACCACAGCTTCATAAAAAATAAATGCTCTTGATTCCAAGAAGGGTACTTTTGCACAAAATATTTAGAAGTGGGAATCTGAGGAGAAAAATTGGGAGGTAAAATCATAAGGAAAGACTATATAAATAGGTTTCACTGATCTTGGAAACTGCCACAAAAAAACCTTTATTGATATTTTCTATCATATTAATTTTGTTTGCAGAGATACGTTAACACACAAAAAAGGTGATCATAACTAGAGCTATTGACCAAATTCCAATAATGAAAATAATAATATTTTCTAGGGGCTGGGTCTTTACTGGCAGACTCCAGAAGGAATAGAAGTTCCTTGAGCTCCACAGCACAGCTCGACAGCCCTGTGATATCTGGTGTCCCCACTGGTGTCTGAGCTTCTGCTGCCAACCTGCTGTTTTGCTTCCCTGCGTCCTACTGGGGTGACATCAAACTGCTAAAGGGACTCAAAAGCATTCTGGGAAAATGGCATTTCCTGCCATGTTGTCCATCACAGATTTGCTCAGCTTAAGATCCCAGGAGGTTTTTGATCACCTTTCTTAGGCTCTAATAGCTATAAACAGAACATCACAAACCACTTCCCAAGGAGGAGTAACATTTGAGTTTGGAAGAGCAGTTTATTATGCTGAGTTTCTCTGGTCCCATGATAGAACAATGCCAGTCACCTAAAGTAGTTAAAATCCCCATCATCGCCACTTGGAAGCAGTTAGTAATTAAGGATGTTCTCTCTTCTCACTCTAGTCTAGGCTCTGTAAATGGGCAGATAAGCACACTGGGATCTGAAGAAAAGAGAATAGTGGGTGTGAAAATTTGCCCAATTCCTGTGTTGGGGTTTCTACCTGTCACCGTGCCAACTACCCCAAGAAGGCAGCAGGGACCCAGGCCTCTTGCCTCTCAACAAAGGTTTCTCCTAGGAATACTAAGACATAATTGCCCTTCAAATACACAGAACTCAGAACCATGGTTAGTCACAGCAGATATATTGCCAGACAAAGCTCCTTCATATCACTTCTTCTCCCTTAACTCTGAGTTGGTAGTGTGGGGTTCAGGCAAATTCAGAATAAGCTCACTGAAGTAAAGGGCACAAGTCACCTGTGCCTTCTAGAATCCATTCACTGTAAATTCACTCATTGAAAATCCACAAAGAGCATCAAATATACAAAGTCTGACTCTTTCTGCTGGCTGAGAAAACTGTAGGCAACTTGCTCTCTTTGACCTTTACAAGGAAACTACAAAGAGTTAGTTAAGAAGAAGTATTTCTTTTTTTTTTTTTTCTTTTTTTTTTTTTTGAGACAGAGTCTCGCTTTGTTGTCCAGGCTAGAGTGAGTGCCGTGGCGTCAGCCTAGCTCACAGCAACCTCAAACTCCTGGGCTTGAGCGATCCTTCTGCCTCAGCCTCCCGAGTAGCTGGGACTACAGGCATGCGCCACCATGCCCGGCTAATTTTTTATATACATATCAGTTGGCCAATTAATTTCTTTCTATTTATAGTAGAGATGGGGTCTCGCTCTTGCTCAGGCTGGTTTTGAACTCCTGACCTCAAGCAATCCGCCCACCTCAGCCTCCCAGAGAGCTAGGATTACAGGCGTGAGCCACTGCGCCCGGCCGAGAAGAAGAAGTATTTCTTATCCTATCAACCTATACAACTACTATGTACTCAAAATAATTAAAAATTAAAAAAAAAAACCAATAAAACAAGAAGCATTTATTTCCTGTAAAGTCTTGTTTTAGATACTTTGGGTTACCTGGTTAAGGTATCTTGGAGAATAACTGTTTATGTTCCAACAGCATGCACTCTGACCCAGTTACAAGAATGCTGCTGCTTTGCTGAGATCAGTCAGTGTAACTCTTCTTAAGCACTGACACATTTTGAGTCATAAAGCCAGGCATGGTGGTATGGAATGCACCTTGTGTGCACTGCACTGAAACCTAACTCTGGTTAGGTTATATTCTCCCATGCCTGGAACTGGTCCCTGCTCTAGTTTGTGCTTCAAATGTATTGCATCAAGATATTAGCTTTTCCTAAGGTTTTGTCATCAGTCTTCCCAGTTTCCTATTTTTATTCACAAAAGTACAGAAGCTGTTAACTCCATTCCCATAACCTTGTGCTGGCTGTCATTCTATGGTTAATCCAATCTCACTCCCTTGGAATAAGACCCAAAGACACCATGTCCACCTCTCTGCCTTTTCTCAGTCTGTCCTCCTCTATTTTTAGTTTCATTTCAATTGTCCTGCAGTTACTTTCTCCAACTCACACTTCTCAGTATGGCAAAAGCTTGTTTCAAATGAAATCTAATTTGAACCCAATTCAAATGAAATCTTCTGCCTGAAGCATTTCTACCATCGTGTCCCATTCCAGAAGCATTAAATGCTCTCTGTGTTTTCTTTGCTCTCGGTTTATACATCTAGTATAAAGTAGCACATTTCACATTGTATTAATGGATATGCCTGTCTCTTGGATGCAATTGTAAATTATTTTAAAAGAGAAGCTATATTATATTCATATTTTATTCACACTCAGGGTATATATCTGCTGAGTATAAAAAATAGCTATGTTGCTGGGGCTCATAATTTTTAAATGAATGCATAAATAAATGTGAACATTTTAAGAGAATAATTACATAAAATCTACACATAGTGTGATGTTAGAAATGCCTAGAGAGTTGGATTCTATTCCATTTTTCATCTCAATTTACTTGGGTCATCCTTGGCATGTCACTTCACCTTTCTAGGTCTTGATTTCATTATTTGAAAACTGAGAAAATGGGATCTACTCAAAGAAACCTTACTACTTTAATATGCTTTACTGGGAATAGAAAATAATATCTCTCTCTCTCTCTCTCTCTCTCTCTCTCTCTCTCTCTCTCTCTCTCTCTCTCTCTCTGTCTCTCTCACTCTCTAGCTCTGTCTCTTGCTCTCTTTATTTCTCACTGCACGTGTGTGTGTGTGTGTGTGTGTGTGTGTGTGTTGTAGCTGAATTCAGTACTTCTGTTTTTACGTTTCAGAGGTAGAGTTTACTGATTAAAAATGATCCTGCTTCTTAGTGGATCATTTGTAACAAGTCTTTAGCATACATTTTAAGTAAATACTTATTATCTCCCCTAAGTGCATCAGGGTGTTACTATTTAGTTACAATTGTGAGTTGAGCAACAAATGCTATTTTGAGGTGTCAAATATCTAATTGTATCAAAGAGAGTTACAGTAATGTTCCTTTGTAGGGAAAGATTGTTAGTTATGTTTTTCTTAATGGAAAGATTTTTAGAATCTCCTTTTCATATGCTCACTTTCATTTTTATTTCTTTAATAAATGCAAGCATGTAATAGCAATGACACGATTTTAAAACTGAAATATGGTGTTTAATAGAATAGGGCTCAAAGTGATGGCAAAAACAACCACCCAAATGGCATGTTCTGTATTACACTAGAACAATAGGTTTTGGAATCAGTACTATCTTAGAGGAAAAGAAGGTTTTTGAGATGATTCACTGCTAGATAAAATATAATAGGGATTAGAGATTGTCTTCTTAGTCAGAAGTATTTTTGCTAAATTTTGGTTAAAATTTTTTTCTTGACTTCTTAAAAAGGATAGATCTCGGAACAGACATTTTAAAAATTTGCTTTAATATAATCTCTGCCTCAGCATCTAGTATACATTCAAAACACTATTTACATAGCAAATAGCTACTGTAACAGCAAATAAAAAGCTATACTTTTGCAGGGAAATAGGTTTTGGTCTCAAATTATTTGTTTTGTTTAGTTTCAGCCTCTGTCCACACAATAATTATAACTTAGTTCTGGGCCCTCTTCTCATTCTGTTTTTTCCCAATGGGGAATCTTATCCTTGTATAGCTGCAGTGACCATCCATATACTGACAAATTCCTGATATATCTATGCATTAAATTTCTCCTCTGAGCACCAGATTTCTATTTGCAAGGCCTTTCTTGACATTCCCATTTGAATGTTGTAAAGGTATCTCAAACACAACTTGTCTGAAACTGAATTTGTGATCTTCATTCTCAAACCTGGGCCTTTTCCAGCATCCTAATCTTTGTGAATTGTACCACCATCCCTCCACTGAAATATGCCAGGGACTATACTTGCCAACTCCTCTCCCTTACCATTCATGAACAATATATCACCTGGTTCTGTCAATTTTGCCCCCCTGAATATCTCTCAAATATCTTCACTGCTCCATATCCCCACTAACACACCCTTGGCCCAAGCCACTGTCATCTCTTGCCTGGTCTTCTGCAAAAGCCTGCCAAGTGGCTTCTGGCACCCACCTGGCTGAGCCCTGGTCTAAATCTCATTCTCCAGCCTGGCATCCTTTCCGAATGCAAATCTGATTACAGCATAGATGCCATGTGCACATTTCTTCAATTCTCTACCAAAAGCATGTTTCTTTCCACTAGAGCTCTTAACTCAGTGTGCAGTTATATATGCATTGGTAGGTATGATAATACCAAGAAAATTAAACTTCTTCCATAAAAACTGCTGAGTTCTCTACTATTTCCAATATAGTGCTGGACACACAGTCAACTCACATTCGATATTTGTTGTGTCAATGAGTAACCAGTTGTTCATTTATATGTGACATTTATAGATGGCTTGTTTCATTTCTCAATATGTAGTTAAGTCCTTTGGAAGAATAAAATCACTTTTCTCTCATGTGACGAGTTAAGTCCATTTGGAGGTAGAGGGGAAGGGCTTGCATTTTACAGAGAAGCAAACTGAGGCTCTGAGGGGAAGACTAACTTTAAGCCACAACCAGAGTGTGGTGCTTTGCATTCTGAGTCTTGTTCTCTCTCTATCACATATACTCCCTCATGGGTAGAAGGCTCCATCAGCCACAGAGTCTTCAACTCTGGAGAACAGGGGGAGAATATGTAAGCACCATGTTGAGAATGTAGTGCACAGTAAATTCTAAAATGAATTCTCCATGTCAATCATAAAAAGCTGGTCTCTAATCCTGAGCAGTGAGCAGAGGTTCTCTGAGGCAGCATAAAGCGACATAAAGCATACATTGCTGCAAGTTGGAAGAACCTAGCCCAGCCTTTGTTCTGCCACAGAATAGCGTGTGACCTTGAGCAAGTCAGGGGCTATCTTGGAGCCTTCTCTGCTTCACTTGCAAAACGAAGATACCAGTCCCTTATCTGCCTACCTTACAGTGTTATTATGAGGATTAAACTGTATGATGCCCATAAAAGGGTTTTAATTCTCTCTTCTAACTCCTACCGTGCTTTATATATAGCTCTTTTAGGAAAATATCTTTTACATTGTGTGGCACAGTGAAAAGATCACTGGACTAGAAACCTTGCATATAAATCCTGGTTCTAATATTTACTACTTGTGTAATTTTTTAGGCAGTATTTTTTAGTCTTTCTGAATAGAGTCAGGTATGCTCATCTATAAAATGGAAATTATCATAACTACCTTATCTGACGATCAAATGGGTTAATGTTTGTGAAAGTAATAAAGTACCTTCTAAATAAGGGTTAGGAAACACTCCTGGATTTCAGTTATTTTAATTTACAATTCACACAACGATTTGTACATGGCACTTACTCACAAGAATTGAGTGCTTTCAGTGCACCAGGCAAAGAACACTGTTTTAGGCATTTTTTCTTGAATTCATTTAATACCCATCACCTCACACATCAGGTGCTATTCTTATGCTACATGAGAAATAAAAAGTCACCAGTAATTGGCACAAGGCAGGTAAAATTCTGAGCCAGGACTCAAACCCAGATAGTTCAGTTCCACAGCCACAGAGCCTTAACCTTTTAGCTATACTGTGTCGCAATCCATAAGCAGGCTTACATTATTAAATTGGAGGTATAATGTTCTTTTACATATAAAAACTTCATGTTTTTACTTCATTAAACTAGTATGTTTTAATAATGGTTAATAAATGGCGCAAGTCAACTTAGCCATTGAATCAGAAAATTATTGGAAAGAAATGTTTAAAAGAAAGGAGTATCGTAATTCTATTAATATCAAGAATGCTTAGTTCTTTTCTAGGTTAATCCACTAATAGAGCAAAGTGGGAAAAGGATTGAGAACGCCTGCTTTGGACTCAGGTCTGCATTAAATACTGGTTCTACTACTTACTAGCTGTATAACATGTAAACTTCTTTAAGACTCATCTGGATAATGCTTTATTATGAGGATTTTTAAAAAAAGATAATTTATGTAAGATGCTTACCCTGATGTCTGGCACAGTCAGCGCCCAATGAATGCTTGTTATCACAGTTGATGCCGAATCTATGGCCTTAAGCTTGAGAATCCCCCCTCCCCTGAGCAAGTATCCCTAAATGATTAAGTAGCAGGAAGTTAGACTAAGATCTCAAAGTGTACTTTTAGTTTTAATGATTCTTAGGTACAAGGAGGGGTAGTTGGGTATCCGTAAAGCAAATACTTCACCGTGAATTCTAGCATTCAGGTTTGGGAATTTATGCTCCTCTCTAACTTATGGAATAAAAGCACCCCAAGGAGCTGGATTAAAAAAAATGTTAAATATGGCATTTGCATCATTGACACCATTAACCAGTCAGACAGATTAATGATCATCCAAGCTGGGGCAATTTGCCTGACAAAGTTATTGCTAATCTGAAGCAAATGTTAAATCCACTACCTTTAGAAAGCTATTGTGTTAAGGAGCTAAATAAACTTACATGAGCAAACATCACAGCTAACCACTCAGAGACATATGGCGTATGTTTGCGCTAATTGAGAGCCAGAAAAGACAAAATGAATGAGGATATTGGAATCAACTTTTAATATCAACTCTTATTCTTTTGCAATTAAACAACTTTTTTATAAAACTGTAGTCAGCTTAGTCATCCTCCTCAGTAACACGATTTATTTTATTGATTAAGGAAAAATCTATCACAAATATCACATCTGTCTCTCTGCAACATTTACCGTATCATTTCCAATACACAAGGCATGGTGCCGGACGCTTAGCATAGGATTGTGAATAAGACCTAGTTTCAATCACCAGGGAGGGAAATACACTTGTACTCAACCAAATACCAAACAGGACTAAAGGTGGCAATGGTCCTAAGAGTAATGTAATCAAAATGAAGAGGCGAGATAGAGGAGAAACTGATGACTTCTGTCTTGGAGCAATGTGGACTGAAGTTTCACTTAGTACTTGACACTTCAGTCAGGACTTCAGCAAATATTTAGGGAGTGTCTACTAGAGATTAGGCATTGCTCAAGGTGCTGAGAATAGCTCAACAAATAAAGGAGAAAAAAATAGCCCTATCCACATGAAGCTTATATTCTGGTAGAAAGAAAGAGGATTAAGGAAACAAAATTAGTAAGTAGAAGGTATTGACAGTGATGGAGAAAAATAAGAGCTAGGAGTCAGGAAAAATCGTCACGACAAGATAACAATGCAGCAAAGATTTAGTGGAAGTTACGGAACATTCTAGACAGACTAAACAGTGAGTGCCAAGGTCTCGAGGGAAGAGGATTCTTCGCATATTGAAGAAGCACAGGAAAGCCAGTGAGATCAGAAAGAAGGGAACAAATAATAGTAAGAATAGTAAATGATGAGGTTAGTGAGGTAACAATGGACCAAACAGCAAGTTTTTCTGCTAATTTTCTGAATGAGACAGGGAGTCATAGGAGAGTTTTGAAGCAGGGAAATCACACAATCTAACTCATGTTTTAAAAGGTTTATTCCAGCTTTTAGGTTTAGTCTAGACTTGGAATGTAATTGCAATAGTTCAGATGAGATTTGCTTGTGGTTAAAGGTGGGGCTAAGAAGTGGCAGGATTAAGTATATGTTTTATTTGCATTTGTTTTTTTGATTTTTGTTATATAAATTAAGCAATATAAAGCTAGACAGAATAATAGAATGAATGTTTTTATTCTCATAATTCAGCCTAAAATATAAAATCATAGATTGCCTGTTTGTATTATTTTATAGCAAATGCCAGGTATCATATCATTTCATGGAGTCAGGATATATTTTGATGGTACTGCCAAGACTTGATGATGGATTTGTTATGGGGTACAACAAGAGAGGAGCTAAGAATTATTTCAAAGATTTTGACCTGATTAAAGAGAAATATGAAGATTTCAATGCTGTGGGGAAAACTCTGGAATGATAAAGTATTCGGGAGGGATTAGGGTTGAAAGAAAACAAGTATTTGGTATTATCTTAAGTTTTAGATGCCCACGGGACACTGATGTTGAGAAATCAAGCAGGAAGCTGGTTGCAGGTAAAAAGTTAGGACCAGAGACACAAATTTGGAAGACATTGGCATATTGACAGAATATAAAGACATGAAGTGGATAAGAAGAGAACCCCAAGTTCTGAGCCCTGGAGCAATTCAATCTTCACAGATCAGGCAAAAGAGCCTGAACACGAGTGGCCAGAGGTGTTAGAGTATAACCAGGATAATGTAGGTAATAGAAACTCAGTGAAGAATGACTTTGGGGAATTGATCAAATGTGACAAAATCTGCTAATTTTCCAAGTAATGTGAGTACCATAAATTAGGTATGGGGTTGAGCAACATGGAGGTCATGGGTAACCTGCTTGTCAGAGCAGTTGCAATAAAGTTCTAGGAACAAAATCATTATTGCAATAGGAGATGAGATATTGGAGTGAGGTTAGACAATTCAAGGCATGTTGCTATAGAAGGGAACTGAGAATGAAGTGGTAGAGGAGAAGGAAGTGGGATTGAAGGAGAATTGGTTGCTAACGGAGATGTAACTATATGCCTACAGGCCGCTAGACATGATCCCCCTGAGTGGAAGAAATTGAAAATTCAGGAGAAAGAAAGAATGGCTGAATATTTGTTCTTTTATGTTGCAAGAAAGGAAGGAATTTAGTGTACAAGTAAATGTTTGGCTTTAGGTAAGAGTGCAGGTGGTTTTTTTATAGAAATTTGAGGATAGACAGATTGTGTGCTTAAAGACATACTTGGGTAAATAATTCAGATGTGAAAGCATGTAGAATTTCCCTTCTGATTTTCCAGGAAATTAGCAGCAAGGTCAACTAAGATTGAGGGAAATGGGGAAGTTATTGGAGATCTGAGAAGAGAGGAAAGGCATGAAATATTATTAGGAACATGTGTGAAACAGAGGCGGATTGATAAATGCAGTAAAATTGCCAGTGGCATTAATGGGCAACATGAGATTAGTAGCTATGAATTCAAAGTGAGAGGAGTCAGCCTTCTTGTACCTTTTCCTCCAGCTATATTTAGCTACAAGAGTTCAAGTATAGAGTACGTCTAAAGTTACATTTACTTGAGTTGGATTTTGCTAAGCATGCAATGTGAAATGAAATAAGCCAGCAAAACATTAATGTATGCCAGCAAGCGTTTTCAATAATGGAAATTTAGCTGTTAAATGAGTGAAGGAAAACACGAAGGATGAGAGAGAGTGAGAACATCCATAGGATTAAAGAATTGTAGGTCCCTGTGGAATCAAAGGTTTGTGTAAAAGTCGTAAATGGAAGATAGGGAGATAACAGTCTGGAGAGAGAGGCAAGAATATAATTTGTAAAACTGAGATAATAGAGAAGTTGCAGTGATTGGTGTTGTCAAGGTCCATGCTATGGCTATGGGAGTGAGTAACCAAGGGGCTATGGAGGATCTATGCTTGGGCTTGAAAGATAAGAAAGATTTCAATAGAAGAGGAAAGGACAAAATAGTATTATAAGCAGGCAACTGTGAACAGTTATGAAAATAAATATTTTGCTCAAACATGGCAACTTCAACAACTTCTCCTCCTCCTCCGCCTCCTCCTCATCCTCCTCTCCTTTGAACCTTATTTTCTGCCTCTTTTCCACATTGTCTCCAAACTCACACTATTCTGAGACTCTCCCTTCTGCCTGTACGTGGCAACTGCCCTGAATGCTTTACTTGAATTTCAACATTTAGTTCTCATAACAATCCTGAGAGGTGGAATGTATCTTCTTTTTATTCATTCTAGCAGAGAGGTATTATTCCTGCTTTATACAATTAAATACACAAAAGTCACACATCTGACAAATAGTTGGACCATTTTCAATCCAGCTATTTGCAGTTAAGAGGCATAGTTTTAGTCATTATAAGTTATAAAAACCACACTTCTCCTTATGTATAAATCAGAGCTAGATTTCCATTAAATGGAGTTTGAAAGTTTTTATGTACACGTCTTTATATAAAAATGTCACTGTATTTAAACTTAACAACATTTACATCTTTGGGCAGTGGAATGAGTGATCTAAACTATATTTCAAAAAGATAACTACAGACAGTGAGGATGGATGGGTTAGAAGGTAAAAAGTTATTTCCAGAGATGAGAGAAATGATGATGGAAGTCATAGAATAAAGTGGCATGGCTGAGCTATGGCCAAGGTAGATGTGACAAGACTTGATGAAGAATGGCAGTGTTGGGAGGCAGGCAGGAGTAAAATATGGCTTGGGTTTCTTGCTTGGTCAACTGGATGGAAGGTACTAACATAAACCAAGAAGAGAGAAAAAAAAAATATATATATATATGCTTAAGGAGGAGACAGTGAATATGGTTTGGGGCAGGTAGAATTTAAGGTACCTCTAGAAAATTCTATGTAAAAACATAAAGATGATTGGGTAAGAATCATTAATATTACTTTCAGTTTTCACAACTGCACATGCAGGGATTCAAGGAACTTATGAAACATCATAAAACCACAAAGTTAAATAGTTGCAGAGGTGAGACTAAAACAAATGCCTGCTTCTTCATGGTAATGAATGGTCTTAGTGAGCATGTCTGTGTATATATGTCTATTTCTTTCTTTTCATTTTAAAGAAAGGTCAAACTGAAAACACACTAAAATTTAAAAAGGATATGCATTAACTGTTGTAAGATAGAAAGAAAAACATTTTGAGACCCAGCATTGAGGAGTTGTATTGTACCACGTGGTCATCATACTGCACCATTTTGCACTAAATACCACTTATGCAAGTCCTATTTATATAGTCCATTTTGGATCCTGAGAAGTCCCTAAAGGTAATTATGTGTTTGAAGCACTCAAAAAATTGAGAGACCAGAAGCCTAGTACATGCATCACTGCTTCTTCCCACATAAACTTATCCAGAAACTATCTTAGACTTACCAATCAAATTTCATAGTCTTAAAATGGCAAAACATTTTAAGGGAAAAATATTGGGGACAAAAAAGCTCCAGAAGACTGTAATTCTGAAGCAGACACATACATCTCACTTTTGTCTAGTCAATGATTATATTCACATTAACAATTTCTACTAAGTACTAGACATTCTGCTATCCTTTATATAGGCAACCTAATTTAATCCTAACAAAATATTGCAAGGTAAATATTATTATTTTCTCCATATTAAAGAGTAAAATTAACCTCAGAGAAGTCATGTTGTGATTTTGAGATCACATGATGTCAATGACAGAGTTGGGATTATTAACTAACTACAGTGGTTCTTTCATACCCTGTTCTAGCAATATGCCACCTAATTCTGTTCTCTGCCCATCACTTTGAAAACCAAAGAAATAAAACACTGATATTATGCATTCACATTCTTGTCTTTTTTCAAGTAAGTTTTTATAAACTTATTTAATGTACTTATTTAACTTGACTCTGTAAACAATCCTGATTTACAAACCACTCATCTCCATTGAGTAATGAAGGAAAGACACACAGTAGGGATTTCGAAGAATCTCCAAAGTTCCTGCTCAAGATCTGCCATTGTTGTTATCACATGTGTACATATAAAGAGATTGCAGGTTAGGCTGAATATTATTGGCAGCATCACCTACCTGTTGTCACCTTCTCTGGAGAAAAAGACCGTGAAAGTTTGGATGTTCCCTTTTGCTTCTGCAGGTGGGCGCCAGCTCAGACGGACAAATCGACTGGAAACCAAGACGGGGACCACATCTCTGGGGGCTGAAGGGAGGACACTGGAGCTTGGGATAGCTAAGAAGGAAGGAGATGAGAACGTCAGAGATGTCAGTACCATGGGTGGGAATTGGGCAGGAAGGCAGAGACGCCTATGAGCAAGCATTGCCATGTGACAGTCACACAGATTCTAAAGGAAGGAAGAAAACCAAGGGAAAGCACACAATAACCAGAATCAAAGGTATTAATATGTTCAGGTTTGGGGAGTTTTAAAAAGGGGGGCTAATAATAACATATATGATTCTGCTGCATATTTGTCCAGTTTTTATTACTCATGGGATCCATGACAGTAAGAAAAAAAAATATTTAGGCAAGAAACAAGGAAAGAAATTGGGTAATATAAATTTTTCATAAGCACATGAGTTCTAGAAAGACTTTACTTTAGAACTGTGGATAATATAATTGAATATTGTAAACAAATTATACTTCTCATGACTTTAAGTGATAACAGAAAATGACTTGGACAAGCGGCAAATTGTTTTAAGTAATTAATAATATATCTCCCTGAATTCTTTCTGGAATGAGGCAGGGGTTGAATAGAATATGGATGAATTAATAAACAAATAAATAAATAATGCATGTATCTATATTTGAAGTAAAGAATAGTGTTATGATTCAGAATATAAACTTAAGATATGTGAAATATAGGCTAAATTTACAGTGACTATTTTGCCAAAGACTACCTAGCAATAATTTCAAGAGTTCCAAGAAAAGCTAAGAGAGGGCCATAATTTCACAGAAGTTTACAAAACATTTTGCGGGGTGGGCTTTACTACTTTAGAAAAAATGTGATCATATAGTTTTAGTAAACAGTAAGATCATCTGATTTCTGACAAAGGAAAAAATAAACACACTGTAATCGTCTTCTTATATTTAAGAAAAATTCATAACTAAGTTGATTATTTAAAATACTGATTTCATAGTTAAGATGTGTTTCAGAATAGAAAAATAACACAGCACAAGTAGGTGTACATAAATTGAAACAGAGTTAGTAAAGCCCTAATTTATAGGTCAAATCAATGGAGACCCCCAGATTACATAATATAGCCATGGACTTACATGTATTGATAAATGCCTCAGGTAACCAACAATTATTACAAAACCTTATTCCTGTCAAAGTCTGTTTGCACTCTTTTTGATACAACTTGAAATATCATATTTATGGATTTTTTAATACCATTGAAAATTCAGAGCAGAAATTAAAAGTTGACAAAAGCTAACAAAAAAATAGAAGCAGTTTTCATGAACTACCTTGCAGTAAAGGAAATGACAGAAAAAAATGAAACAAGACAAAGGAACATAACTGTACCATGTTTGTAGAGTATCACTGTATTGATAGCAGAATTTAACAATTGTTATCCATAGGAATAACTGAATTATGCACAATTAGAAAACTGGCTTTTCAAACATTTGGGGCATTTATTATATGTAATAGGAGTTTTATATTAAATATGTATGTATATATTGGGGGGAATGTGCTTGTGTGTGTGCGAAATCATAATTCATCTTTGCTGGCTTTCTATTAATTCATGTTTGTTCAAAGCCCCAAGTCTATGGAACATGTCTTTCATCTCGACAGTGATTTCTAGCCCAAAAGCAAAAGTACCCATTTGTCTACATTTAATTCTCAAACTGGATTTTGTAGACCTTTCCCCCCAGTTATTATCAAAGTTATTCTCCATTCTTTCATCCACTTTGTACAGGGATTGGCTGAGTCCCTAGTACTGCTAAACTCCTGTTGGCTAGAAAAAAAAAATCCATTTTGAGGGGGAGAATAGACTACTTCCTTTCTTAATGGTTCCAGAAACATTATCCATTTACAATACATACCAGTTATACAGACAAAGAAAGGTTTTAAAGAATGGCACAAAGTGTCCAAAGTTATTTCTGACTCCATAGATTCTTTGACTACTTCTTTGTAGATAAAATTTCCCCTTGCTTTCCTGATCAGCACAGAATTTGAAATAAATGGAAGACTGGCAGTGAGTTAGTCAATCTTTTGTAGTGGAGTTGCAAGGGGAGGGGAAAAGATTGATGCCTGGATACAGAGCATCTCTCTCAAAAATATGGGTGATATTAAGCTGCTTGACAAAAACCTTTACTTCTACACACCACAGGCAGCTCAGACTAGCACACCAAAGCAAAATTACTGTCTCTATCTCTCAGCCTGCTTCTCCTCCTGGTCTGTATCCATGCTGTCCCATCAACTAACTGTACAGCCCAGAAACCCAAAATGTATCCCCTATTCCCACCTCTCCCTCCCTGACCACGTGCTAGATTCCCATCCTGGACATCTCATAAATCTACCCTCTTTTATATCCACACTATCATACTCGGTCACTGAAATCATTACAACTGTCTTCCAGTTCCTCTGCCTTCCTTAAACTCCCCTTCCTCAAATACATTCTCCATGAAGCATCCAGAATAAGCTTATAAAAATATAAACCTGGTCCTATCACTCTACTGCTTGTTTATCCCCCATATCTCTTTACCTCAAGGCAAGCTCCAAACTTCATTTGCTCACTGGCCCGGCTCCTGCTGGCCAGTTGTCCTGGTTTGGCTTCCCTTATAGATAGACAGGGCCTTAGGAAAGGGCTTGCGTGCAAATACTTTTGGGGAGAAGTGGTCCCAGGAACACTAGTTGGGGGTCGGGAAGTGAGACAGGACAGGGAGGGAACTCTATAAAGAGTGAATTATCTAGGTGGTCATCACTGTGGGGAACTAAAGGGCAATACCACTGGGGACTCTGGCAGTTAGTGCAGGACATGCCTCGAGTTATCTATTCCTGAGGGTAGCACATTGGGATATTTATCTACTGACACCTCTGCCCTTGGCTGAGACTGACTCCAAGGACATCGCCCTTCACGAACAATGACCTAGTGTTTTCCTGTGTCAAAAAATTCACCTTTGGGCAGAGGCTTGCAGGTGTCCACAGTAGGCAGTGTTCAGTAGCTCTACCCACGCAGCAACTGTTCACAGAGCACCTGTCACCTGCCCATTCTTGTTCTAAGTGCAGAGGAGAGAGTGGTGAACAACAGATGAAGCCATTGTCTTCAAGGGGTAAGTGGAGGCTCCTTGGCTTTTTGATGCTTGCATTAAACATACTCTCTTCATGCTGGACCACTGGCAATTCCTTAGGGCCTTCACAGAAGCAGCTCGCACATTGAACAAGCCTATCGCATTCATCTGACTAACTCCTACTATCCTTCTTGGATGAGTTGGGGTCCTCTTTCTTCTTGAAAGACTGATCAAAAGTATTTGGAAAATATATAACAGACAATAGGCAATACTATGATATAAAAATTAATGTTTAAAATATCAGTAAAATAATAAATAAACTCATTTAAAAGTGGGTTCAACTTGATAAACAATAAAAGAAATACACATTAAAGCCTAAAAGAATCCTGTCAGAGTGACAAGACTTTAACAAATGTTAATATCTTGCATTGACCAGGGTGTGGTGCTCTCATGCGTTGTCATTTGATGTTTGTGGGAGTACCACCTTCTTAGTAGTATATTTGGCAAAATCCTTTAAAATAAAAAAAGTACACATAATGTTCAGCCAAGCATTCTCATTTCTATGAATTTATTGTTTAAAAATAACAAATTCCTGCCTTTATCAGGACATCAGTCTGAAATCATAGATAGCACATTTACTCAAAATATCATACCAAATATATCTTATTAGTTTAAAGAAAATGGAATCCCTAATAAATTTTTTACAGAAGATTTTTTTAAAAAAATATGATTAACGGTACCTTGGAGAAACCTTTTTGAGAATTTTCAAGATGATAGAAAACTAAATTTTAGAAGAACAGAGGGGGAAGTTTTAAAATCCTATTTCCCCGAGAGCGCCTCACTCATGCATGATATCATCATCAAAAATGAGTTGACTTCTCTGCCCATCCGCGACTGCCCAGAGGTAGAGCAATGGGAGTTTGCAAGCAGATCTATTCACTTCTCTCTCTTCTCCCCAGGCATCAGGGAGTGTCTTCCCACAGCACTGGTCTAGACTCAGATGGCACTGATAAAGCTCAGAATAGAATTAATCACAGACTCTTTACCTCAAATTAAACAGGCATTATATGAAAAGGAAAGGACACAATTTAAACAAAGGAATGCCTTCCTATTTTATACAGCAGAATTAATTTTGTTCTTACTAATCCTCCATTCTTTCTCTCAACAGTAACTTGCCTTCAAATAAGGTCTCAATAAAGAACCAATCAGGACTTCTTTTCTTTGCTCTTGGAGTCCTAATCTCCAATCTGGCCCTAATCTGTCTGGTCCATTACTGTTGCCATAGTTACAGCTTCTTTATCTGCTGTCATGGAGAAGAGGAGGCGAATTTGCCACACTATAACAACATAGTCTTTCCTTTTTGAGAACACCTTTTTATAAAATATTATCACAGCAAGATCAAAAAAAGAAGAGGTGATTTCTGAAGATAATATAAATCCAAAGGATAGTTTTGAAACAAAATAATAATAATAATCTGATCAAGCCTGGTGCAATATCCTTGGTAACAACTATGCTATTGAGTTAATTTTTCTTTATAGTTACAGTTTTTCTGAATATCAAAGATTTTTTTCACTCAGATATTTACTGTACACTGTTTCTAAAATTAATTTCTCTCTGAGCTCATTAATAGTGCACTACCTAATTCCCTATGAGGTTGACATGAAAGATAAGCTGTATTCATAAAAACAAAAATATTTAATTTACGTTAAACAGTGAGCCAATAGACTTATTTCCCCCTTTAAATCCTCATGTTGCTAAGTAAAATACTATAAATGTGGCCACCAAATTAACCAGCTGCTTTATTGGCTACATCTCCTTATTAGCTTGAAGATTTAATAAAAATAAAATCTAAATAGATATTATTAGTGAAATGATGGGAACATTTAATTTTCCAAAGGGCAAATATCTATTATTTTTCCTTTTGAAATATTTTTCTTGTTGTTATTCCTTTGACACCAAACTCTAGCTTCTTATTTTCTAAATCGAGAAGTAGATAAATCTAAATTATAGTGTAAAGGTTTCACAGCTCATAGTGTAATTTCACAAACCTACAAAAAGAAGCTTTGCTGTGTATAATTAAAAATTATAATGAACATTTAAAAAATTTTATACTATTTTCAAAATTCAGAGAATTATAGCCATTGTGGTAGTATATTAATAACTTTGATAAAACTAAGAAATGTGGATTTAAAAAATAGTTTTGAAACCATTTTTAAAATTTGTAATCATTCGAGATGTAAATGATTGCCCTCTATATCTCATTAAACCTCAATCTTTCATTTATTTTTTTAATCGACAGATAGCATTGAATGCTTTTATCCCATATAACATGACAGTTTGAAGTACGTAAACATGTGGAATGGTTAAATCTAGCTAATTTACAAATGTATTACCTCATGTACATAAAATAATTTATTGGGTTGGTATCTAAAAATGAATAACCAATGTATATTGAATGTCTATCAAGTTCCTACCAGTTTGCTTGAAACTAAGAATTATTTAATTTTAAGCCATAGATTTTAAGCCATTTATTGCCTTCAATAAATGGAAAATTAATTTGAGAACATGAGGTGTACACATTTCCATTCTGTTCCTTGATGCCTATTAATTTACTATTGATAAACTATCATAGTAATAATGCTATCATACATTGTTTTAACTTTGATAAATTGAATGTATCTAATCATTAATCCATTCAATATTCACCGAAGTGCACAAGGCACTGTGTTAAAAAAAAAAAGGCTTTCAATCCATTTCCAAATTCCAAAGAGGAAAGCCAGCTTGGTGATTCTCCCGGCCTAGCTTGGCTTCACCCTCAAAGACCCATCTCCTCCCACTTCCAGCACTGCTCCTCTCATACCAGCCCTACTTTCCCAGATGTCTTCAGCAGGTGTAAGCCTGAAGGAACCATGTGAATGCCTCTGGGGGTGGGTGGGACGTTATACTTGAGGAGTTTGCAAAGGCTTTAGTTGTAAGTCTAGCTCCTTATTATCTCTTACATATCCATGCTGAACTTACTCAGTTCCATTAAGACCTCTTGCTTCCACCTTTGTTACTTTTGTGTGCTGCAAACTGACCTGGAACACTTTACTCCACTGTTTTGTTGCTCTAACTAGGGGCCTTATTCTGATCTCCAGCCTTGGGTAGGCCCCTTTATTCTGGACTTTCACCGAAGCAGAATAAGATGAACACTCCTAGCAGGGCACTTCCCTGTACTGTAATGGTCTAGCCACTTTTTGGTATTTATAGCAAATTGTGTGCTCTATGACAGTGGGAATGAAATCTAAACTGTTCACCACTTTCATCCTTCAAATTATCACAGTGTATATTAGTCACATCATAGGCATCCAATAAATTCTTGCAGGATTAGCTAAATGAAAGGCATTGCAAATTTGTATGATTATGTTTAGACTTTGGCTAGAAAATTCCCCTTCAGAACTTTTCAGGTGGGTATTTGAGAATATGTACTTGGAGGAGATTGAGCTATTATTGCAAGTTAGTTATGCTAATTGTTACGAATCTGCTACTAAATTACAAAGTAGATTGAAAAACGGAGCTCAGAGGAAGGTTCTAAGAGAATGCAGGTTTGGGGTGAGAACATTTCATTTTAGACCCAATGGAGAAGGGGAAATAGATCACAATCTATTCTGAAACTCGACTATTTACCAAACAATGGAGAAGATGTGTTCATATAAGAATAGTTCCTAATGAAAATAATATCATACTTTCATTAATAAGCAAAAAAGAAGCCTGAGAATTTGGTTTGTGCTGACCTGTGCATCCTGAAGGGGACCTGGGCACCTGTTATAGGAAGTGCAATTCTTATTCAGGACCATACATCAAAGAGCAGTGCTAAAGGAAGCTTGTATTCTAAAGAGGATTCCCTATGGCCACACAAATATATAAGCTGAGAAGCAAACTTGGGGATATATGGCCATATCAGCAAAGATAGTTATAGCTCTCAAAGTTTGTGATCTTTTCAGACAAAATGAGGAGTAAAATTATGTCTGCTAAACAGGTCAACCAACATGTGTGACTAAAGGTTTTCATGCTCAAATCTGTACATTGTATGTTTGTAAAAAGGCATCCAATGAATGCTTTTAGTAATTTCCTTATTACAAGTTGCTTATTTAGGAAAGTGCCTTTTAAAGAATTCATCCACCACTGCTCTCCACTCTGGACAACAGAGCAAGAGAGAGCTTGTCTCTTAAGAAAAAGAGTAAAAAAGAAATTTTTACCCACTGGAGGAGCAAGGACCACCTTAGGGAGGTGGCTAGGGCATCATATATATCATATATGTAAATAGATTTTTTGATTAGAGAACTATAATTAGATGGCCTGGATGTTGAATATCTATTCCAAAAGTCTGTGACTGTGTGACTTGGAAAGTTATTTAGCTTCTCTTAGCCTTACTTTCTACATTTAAAAATTGATACAAAATAATTAATGTATAGGGTAGCTAAGTGATACTGAGAAGTGGGTTTTAAGTACTGCCCAAAGTACCTAGCATAGGATTTGCAGTCAATAAATGGTGGTTGTCATTATCTGCCTGTCTTTAGATCCATGGAGCAGGAAACTTCTTTCTGCTGGCCCAATTTCGTGATGTCTGGCTGGAGATCTAGGAACCCTAATAGAAAGGGACTGGGAAATATTTGAGCTCAATCTGATAGGTCAGATAAGTTGTGAACAAATGTGCTTTCTCTACATAAGGACACTACTTGGTTATCTCACTATCCTTCCTTATTTCCTCTTTTAGTTTGCAGAGAAATATCTACTGTTAATTTCTTTCTTTTTTTTTTTTTTTTTATAACATTGTCATTCCATATTTCTGCTCCTATAAGAGTTTACTTCATTTCAGGTCTTTTTTCTTCCTCTGTATTTTCTTACCAATCACTGTACTCTTTCCATCTGTCACTATTCCAAGGCTCTGTGAAACCACCTTTAATCATCTCTCTCATCAATGTCTCTTACTGGCATCTTTCCCCAACTACGAGAGAGCTATGTTTCTACCCGATCCCAGCTCGCTTTGTTTCCACCCCTTCCCTTGAGTTTATGTCATTGAATTCTCAGTCATTGTTTACCCCTTCTCATGCCCAGAGACCCCAAACGTGCCATTTCAATCATTCCCTTGTCACCAGAGCTTCCTCTAGGGATAAAGACTGACAAGCTGTGACAGTTCCCCTCCCATCCCTCATGTGCATTTATCATCCTTCACCTCATCCCAGCCATATGGTGCTTTGTCCCAGGCTGGCATGCAGTCTTGTTCTCTGCCCATGAAGAACATCTAAAGAACACACGCGTTGCTGATATAGATCAGTATGGCAGGCTTTAAGAAGCAGTGCTTTTTCGTGCAATTTTCTTTGGTGATGAGACATTACTAAAGTAAAATAGCTGACAAGCTGTGTTGTTAAGAAAAAAGTAATTGAATCAGTGCTAGGGAGTTTAATGTGTGTTTGTGTGTGTGTGTTAAACAACTATATGTTTTTTGTAAGAAACTCAAATAAAAATAAATTGAAGATAATACAACTTAAGTAAGAAGAACCAAAGGTTTAAGATATTCTCTTTAGTCATGTAGGTACTTTTAAGAACTGCTTTTACTATTTTAGAATATCAAGTAACTCAACAAAAGAGCTCCAACCATACTTGATGTCTCAGTGAGTTCTACTAATGGCAAACTTCCAACTCTTACCCATGGGATTTTTAAATACATTTTAAAATAATTTATTCAAGGCTATGGTATAAGAGTAGCTGCGGAAATGCTCATTTCCCGGATGGGCTAGTTTCACCTCTTTTTCCTAATTTCTCTAAATACGAGAGCTTCAGAAGGATGGGTTCACTAAACACTATGTTTCAGGTGAAAGGATAGTAGGAGGCACCACAGGCCAAGAATGCATGGGCCATATGGAGCACAGAGGTTTATAAAGTGTCTGTGTGTAAAGCACTTGGCTCTAGACCCTTGCTACTCAGCCCTGGACTTTATAGCCACCAAAATAAATTAAAGGAAAGTAAACCTAAAGGGAATAAAAGAGGGTATAAAACTAAAATAAATTATTACTTATTCCAATTAAGTGTATACAAGTAGAGCATTATGTCACTACTATGAAGTCAACAGGGGGCATATAATGTCTGTGAAGCAAGTTTCCTTAGATCCTTGGTTTTATTTTTGTGGGGGGAGGTGTTGTCCTTTTATTGCTTTATATACTTGAGAGAGACAAAGAGAGAGAGAGAGACTCTGTCCACTTCTATTCTAGTATCCTTCTGAGAAGTAGAGTTGTGAGCATGTAGTACTTATAACCACAGCAGAGAGATCACTCATGCAAGTTCATCTTTTTTCTATTTTAATGTACTGTAGTGTAGAAAATAATAGTAAAGCTATAAGGCATAAAAGAGGTATATTGGCCTGAACCTATACTCATAGTTTAAATAAATGAAATAAGAAAACAAAAAGAATAGTTATTAGAGATGACTGAGTGATAAAAACACATTATATAATCATAAATTGTGGCTGTGCATCAAATGCTGGTACTCTCCATGGTCACTCTAAACAGAACACTACTAATTGCTACAGAAAAGATAGGTTTTTTAAAAAGTATTGCTTGATTTTAAAAAAAATCATTAAATAAATTTACCTAAACACCCAAAATGATCTGAATTACAGTTGGTAAATTTAACAAATAACTCAAAATATAACATAAAGCATGTAAAATATTAAAATAGTATACAGGTGCTCACCTGCCATGATAAATATATCTATTTTAACTTTGGTTCCTTGTTTCTATTGTAGCTAAAGCAAAATATATTTGGACTGTATTCACATGTACGCTCATTCTGGTCAAGAAACAAAAAGTATGTATGATGAATGGCATTTTTTTTATTGAGAAAATAAGAAAAGAATCCTGGAATTAGAACTAGGAGACTTACCTTGTTATGATTTGAGTGTTTTTGTCCCTTCTAAAATTTACATAGAGACTTAATTCCCTTATTTCTTTCTTCCCCTCACCCTTTTTTCTTTGAAATGGATTTATCCAAATTTGGGATAGAATTTGGAACCCAATGGCAAACTCACTACTCAGTTTAGGTGGTAATAGCTGTGTCTTAGTTCATTTGGGCTATTATGACAAAATCCTTTAGACTGGGTAATATATAAATGAAAGAAATTTTGATAAAATGACTTTTTTTCATTTGGGTAAATACATAATAGTGGGATTGCTGGATCAAATGCCTATTAATACATGAGTAAATTAATAAAATGTAGGATATGTATACCATGGAGTACTACTCAGCCTTAAAAAAGTGAACTAATACCTTTTATAACAACCTGTATGGAACTGGAGACCATTCTTCTAAGTGAAGCACCATGAGAATGAAAAAAAAAAACAAACAAAAAAAACAAACACCACATACATTCACTAGTAAATTATAACTAATTGATCAATACTCATGTGCACATATGGAGGTAAAACTCAATGGAAATCAAGCAGGTGGGAGCAGGGAGGAGGAGGGGTAAATTCACACCCTCCAACATTCATGTTGAAAGTAATCCCCATTGTGGTGGTATGTATGTAATCCCCACCACAATGGGGATTACATTCAACATGAATGTTGGAGGGTCACAGACATTCAGACCATAGGAAGCTGGTTCTAAAGATTCCATGACATAAAAAAAGTTTGGAATTAGGGAGTTAAAATAATAAAATCTATGCTATAGTTACTACTAATTGTATGACCTTATCATAATACCACCTGTTCCCGAGTATTATCCAGCATCAAAATATTATAAACTCCATATAACCACAATACCACAAAATATAGCAGATAGTACCCATGAAGTACTTTGGGTTCAGTTAAAGACAGTGTAAAAAAAATAGAGGAAAACAAATGGCACCGGCTCCTGTCTCGACTATTTTACCACCTTAATAGATATTGGCATTTTCTATATTAAGCGAAAGCATAGCTGTCCTTGAATAGGAAGGCTTAACAGTGTTAGAATGGAAATTCACACAGAAATATCAGTGAATCTTCACCAAAGGAAAGGCAAACCTGACAGCAATTGGGAGTGCAAGGGTGTGCTGGGTCCAAGCCAGACTCAGCCACTTACTCTGTGTGAGAGATGTAAGATACTTGGATCTTACATCTTATCTCATCCTGGATGAGATACTTAATTACTATTCACTATTGAAGAGATGGTCAGAAAGAGCAAAAGGACAGAATATACAGAAATAGATGTAAAAATAAGAATTTGAAAACCACTTACTATAAACAGAGGTGAATATAATTTGCTCAGTTCTAAGTGGGAAGTCAGTTCTAAGAATATGTAAAAAGCAGAATCCATGAGAAGAAATGCTGATAAATATGACTATATTAAAAAAATCTTTATGTATGGAGAAGCACAACAGGTGAGACTGACATATGAATCAAACTTTTTCAATACTATTACAAAGTATTAACATTCCTAATATGCAAAGAGCTTTAACAAATCAATTAAACTATTCAAAGAAAAGATGATGGTAAGGAAGAGAGCTAGAGTTAGAAAGGATGAGAAGGAAGTATGAGTATATGAAACTTTAATTTCAAGATCTTTGAATATTCTTGTCATTTCCTCCTCAGGAAGGAGGATTATTCATTCCATTATTAATTCCATTAAAAAGAATTATTTTATTATAATAAATGTCAACCTATGTATACAAAATGATATGGCCTTTATCTTTAAGAATGTGAAAACTTCTTAGGCTTCAAATGGGGAGAAAACAATCATTCTCATGCCTCTTGTTATTTAAAACAAAAAGTAAATAATATATTATATTTATAAGTAAATATTTTGACATAAGGAAAAAATTACCTGTATATAGCTCAGAACTTGGTGTCACACTTACTGGAACAATTCTAAATTACTATATAATATATTTTTTTGGATTCTGTAGCTATTCTGCAGTAAGTACAAAGATATGGTTATAAAAGTTAACTCTGGCCTCCAGTTCCCTGCCTATTATAGCAGTGTCTGTGAAAAAAACACAATATGACATACAAACAAATCCACTTAGTGATGACTAGAAAATTAGACAAAAAGCCTAAGATGAATCAGGGGTGTCTTCTGATCTCTCTGCCATGTAGCTACGTCATAAGCTAAACATGTAAACTCTCTTCTCTGAGGTCTAATTCTGTTGGCTACAGGTAAGGGATGGGAAATTTAGACACTGTTAAGAGTTTTATTATTGAAATTTTTCCAAGCAATGAACTTGTATTCTTAAAAAAAAATAGACAGGTCTCTGCAGGTACCAACACACTGGCCTTCTGTAACTATCTGTAGGAGTATAAGAGACTTAACAGAGAATGCGGTATAATCAAGTTAGATCTTAGTCATAGAATTGATTGCAGCCATTAAAAAGTGGCACAGGAGTGGGCTAGATTTAGAGACTTGCTTCCGAAGAAAAGAGAATAGAAGTGAAAAACAGTAACTTCACAGTAAAACCCCAACAAACTCAGCCACCACTTAGCACGTGGTGAAAGTGATCATCCTCAGTGATGTCATGGGGCTGCCACACGTCCCTGATATTACGTGACAAGAAGGGCACTTCACCTCTGTGATATTCTTTCCAAAATCCCATCACCCCAGTCTAAATAATGAGAAAAATTTCAGAAAAACCCATACTGAGAGATAGTCAACAGGATATCTGATCAACACTCTTCAAGACAGTCAAGGTCAAGAAAAATAGGCAAAGATGGAGGCTGTTACAGAAAAAGGAGATAGGAGACATGCCACTAAATGCATCGAGGCACCTTTGGATTGGATCCTGAGATAGAAAAGTGATATTAATGGAAAACTTGGTGAAATCCAAATAACTACTAGAGTCTAATTTATAGCAATGTTGGTGTTTCAGCTGTGACAAATACACATGGTCATGTGAGATGTTAACAATGGCAGGATGGGAAGAAGGGTTTGCAGGAGCTCTGCCACATCTTCACAACTTCTCTGTAAATATCCAATTATTCCACAATATATATATTCCACTATATATAATATTCCACAATATATACGTTCATTTCAAAGCAGGGAAGCCTGGAGCTTTAATTATAGTTGAAGATCAACTCCAATGCTGTTAGCACTAGTGTTTTTTCAAAAAGCATAGAGCAGGCTCCATGAAGACATATGATAAATGGATGCTTAAATATTAGGAGTGTGCCAGTTTGTTCTAAGTGAAGAATTTAGGGGAAAAAAAGGAATAAGGACAGTGTTAAGTTTTAGGATTCTTACTGTGATCAGAGCTATCATCTACCAGCCAGTACAAAAAGATTAATTCTGGAGGGTAGAAAAGGATGTCCAGCGCCCTACTTCCAAACACAGACTGGGAGACAAAGCATTCAGACTGCAGCCATCAATCTGAGCCCTGACATCCACTCAGAGCATTTATGACTCACGCTGATGCTTTCGTATCACCCTGTGCCAGTCTGGTTGTAGATCTACTTTGTATTTCATCCTTAGGAGTAATGCACTGGATTCCATCTAGACAGATTCCTGTGTTAATCTACTTTTCAATTTATGTAGTAGCTAAGAGCTTATAAAATTAAAGGTGACAATTAAAGACAGATGCAAAATTAAGGACAATTGTGCTCAAGTTGGCAGAACGAATTCCCAGAGAGCAAGGACTCAGCTAAACACAAGGCTGCTCAGCATTTGGGGCAGTCTTGGGTAAGGAGCTCAAGGTGTGGGGCACAGTTTGTTGTACAGCATAACCACATACCTTGGGTGGCTTGGTGTTCTATGTGCCTCTCTGAGAAAGACTGGAAACATGATCAAGGATGACAAGAAAATGAAAACTAATCACAACCAAGGTAATAAAATTCAAAATTACGGGTGGGAACCTTCTTTTTTGGTAAACACATAAGTATGAAGAGGAGGAAGGTAAAAAGTGATGAGTGGAACAACCTGAAGCAAGAAATCTAGAACACTAAGAGTAAAATTACTGAAGAGTATTTACCAATGACTCAGATCAAAGGATTAAGTAACCAAAACAATTCATAAAATCCAGGCAGCTAAAATAGTATGTTTCAAACTTTTCATGTCATAGATCATTCCTCATACTAGACTAGGGTAAAACTATCATGAATCATTAAAATCTAGGATGAACTTCCGGATGATTTAATGTATCCTATGAATATGGCAATTTATTATTCTGACTAATTTGTGAAGCCCATTTCAGCTAGCAGTTTCAACTTCTTTCCCCCCAAAAAACTTTTTCCCATCTGACTATTAGCAGTTAGGATAAATAATTTTTAATTTCATTTCACACATACTGTGGTCCACACTTTGCTTCATGTGTATTGACTCAGAAAACACAGCTTAACATGTGTGTGTGTATATATATATACATATATATATGGCCTTATATATATATATACTGCGAGTATCTACCAATGCATAGTTTTCTCTTATGTTCCCATTTCTTATACTCAAATCATTTCACTATTTTTAGTCCATTTAAAAACAGGAAAAATAAGTCACTAGGCATTTTCATCATCATTTTTCTCTATAATATCTGTGAAGGAAACAACAGTTATCAACTCAGTAATCAATGAGTCTGGTAGATGTTTCCCTGCTGAAGGTTTCACCAGGGTCCATGCTATACAAAGCCTTGACTGATCCTCATGATGTCAACTGAAAAATTAAGGGATGTGTATTAAAAATCTCACAGCTCATCTTAATGACTTATTGGAGAACTTCCTATATCATTTTCACTCTGAATTTATTATCTGCTTAGAAATATATTTATAACTCATTCTCAAAATTTAAAAATCTAAATTTTGAGTAGATCCTTTGGGTGTGGGACACTAGGATTTGTTGAATGGATCAATAGCCACATATCATGTCTTTTTAGGTTTTATCTATTTTGAGGAAATTCCACTTTTCAGGCCTTGTGTTTCCAATCTTAAAACAATAACCCAAGCCTCCTACATCATGACACACTGATATTTACTCCCTCTTTTCCCTTCAGCATATATTCATCTTTATACAAAAATACATTCTCCTCTCTTGATTATACTAGTTTCTCTTTCTGAATATGTCCTCACCTCTGTCTTTTTATTGTTTGTGAGAAATTGAATGGTCCACAGTTTTAGGAAAAGAAATGGGCCATGTTTTTTTTTTTTTTTTTTCTTTTTACAGTGATAAGGAGAGAAAAACAAAATTACCAAATCCTTTCTACTAACCCCAGCATGTAGCCTCTTCAGATTCTGGTTATTTGGCGCATATTTAAGATGAAGGCATCTTCAAAACCTCCAGTCTTTATCCTGATCCTCATTTCCTCTCATCAAAATGCCACCCATACGGAAACGTCATTCTAAAATATGGCAAGATAATTTCTGTGAAAGAATTCATTTTCACCTCTACCAAATTAATCTGAGTTGAGACTGAGCCATGCAGATAAAAGCTTGTTTAATTTGGGTTTTAACATATGTTTTTCTAATATGTATTTTAAAACTGAGCAAATCTGTTTCACCCAGACTGGAGTAGTTTTATTTATAGAAAGCCCCTTTGAAGAATATGAAAAGAATAAAAAGTCATAAAACCTTTTATTCATCTGGATTATGGTTTTTATTCTTAGACTAAAAGCTCCCTTATAATAAGGTATATGTCTAAGTCATACAACTACCCATTTATTCATCTATTTATCTGATCACGTATTCATGCAGAATAGTTTTGCTGAACATCATTTGTGTACCAGGCACTATTCTAGGTGATGGGAATTCGGTGAGCAAAATAAACCTCCCTGCCCTCCTGGAGCTCATATTCTTTTTTTGTGTCCTCCTTCATGGCTGGTTCAACATGACAAACAGAGTAGAAGTGCTAGTGACCACTGTGTGGGGAAAAGGGCATTGTTTGATGTGTTTCTTACCTAGAGGATGAAGATACGTCACACGTGACAATGAGAAATGGCACAACACAGCGTTCCAGAGATAAACTGCCTCTGCCACATACTAGGTATGTGTCCTCACACAAATTACTTCACCTCTCTGTGCCTCAGTTTCCTCACCTATAAAATGTGAATGATCGTCATAGGACCTAACTCTTGCGCCTATCTTGACAGTCAACTGAGTTAAAATTTATAAAAACACCTAGAGAATGCCTGACTCATAGGACATATGGCACAAGCTTTTGTTAAATGAAAGAGATGGCCAAGAGAAAAAACAAACACATAAACTAGAAATTAGATCATAAGATAGTAATTACTAATTCCAGCACATGACATTGGATAAACACTTTAATCTTCCTTTGCCCATATTTCCTCATTTTAAAGACAAATGCAATCACATAGACTCCCATTTCCTCTTTCACCGAATGAGTCTGAATGACATTCTGATCCCAGAAGGAAGTTCATAATTAGAAATAGCATACTCTGCTGTTTTTTGCCCTATGAGTTGCTGGCCCCAGGGAAGCAGTTTTGGCTGGAAAGAGACACAAACATTGGCCAGCAATGATTTATTTTGATGAGGAATTATATTCATACTGTTTTTTGAGTGATCCCTATGTATCAGGTATTGTCCAAATCAGTTTATGCACATTAAATGGGTTCTACTGTACTTTTGCATTATGGCAGGCTTTGGTAGTTTGGAAGTACACCCAAGGTCACAAATAAAGTGGCAGAAAGTCTGCAAACCTGAGCTCTTGGATGTAATAATACACATAGCATGTACAGGCACATAGAATATTACAAACAAGCAACTTCTACTGATACCATCCGTAGTTGCCTTCCTAGTATTAGAAAATGAATATTAAGTGATTTGCATTATATAGTTGTCATGAGAAAAAATACATTATATAAAAATAGAGCTAAAATTATTGAAAGTAATATTTCTCAGATTGAAATTATTAATGCATGTGCAGTATTTAGTAGCTTATCAGAGTCACAGCCTTGTTTTGCTGCAAACCCACAGGCATGTTGTTAGTGTCATCTTTGAAATATTCACCAATTCAATGGCAAAACTGTAAATTCTCTTCATCCTAGAAGGTATAGAGCCACCTGTTATTTTGAAAACCTAAACAACATGTATTTACCACATGATAAGATTAAGGATGCTATCACTGTATGAATCACAGATGCTAATTTGCTGGCATAAATGTAGAATGATATATTGTACAATCCTGGCAATTATGTCAGAAATCAATCTAGAGTAATTCATTAACACCTTTTCTTCAAGAAAAAAGGAGTAAGCTGACATCTGTAACTAATATTATGATCTCTGTTATTTTATATTATGTTTTTGATTTTATGAACAGTTGGGCAACCATAAGATAATTTGAATAGCTAATTATTAAAATACTCACTTTTTTAATGCAGTCACTGTTTAAGAATGTGGATTCATTTTGCAAATTATAGGTCTGATTTTACTGATGAGGAAGATGGAAATCGACAACTTAAGGGAAGACAAATTAACTCCTTCATGGCCTAGAGCACCATGCAGAGACATGCCTGACTCTGCACAATAGGTATGAGCCTGGGATTTGTATAAAAAATAACCAATATAAATTAAACCAAATTTGCTAATAGTCCTCTTTATGTAAAATTAAATCACATTGAGCTTAAATTGATCTTAAATATGTGTTTATACACTTATTTAAAGATATTTATTTAAATATAGTATTAGAGAATTATTTATTTCAGGGGTCATGTGTAAAACAACTGTGGTGGACAAGCCTTGATATGGCCCAAGACCTAAGGTGACTGCACTTCCTCTGAGTATAGCTGGACTTCTAGTTAATAGAAATGTGGCAAGATTGCCAAGAGAGTTACTTTCTTGATTAAGTTACCTTATATGGCAAAGATAATAAGGTAGTCACTCTCAGGATTATATAACATCTTATAAAGCTATGTCTCAGAAGACTGAGAAAAGAGATTCTCCCACCGACCTTAAAGAAGCGAGCTACCATGTTGTAAACTGCTTATGGAATAAGCCAGATGGCCAGGAACTCTGAGTGGCCTCTATGATTTGAAGATTGTCATAGGGTAACAACCAGAAAGAAAATGGGGGCTTCAGACCTACAGCCACATGTAGATGCATTCTGTCAACAACCTGGGAGCTTGGAAGTGGATCATTCTCCAGTCAAGCCTCTGATGAGACTTCAACCCTGACCAAAACCTGGATTGGTGAAACCTCAAAGCAGAGAACGCAGAAAAGCTGTGATTAGATTCTTGACCTATGGAAACTGTGAAGTGATAATATGTGTTATGTTGAGTTGCTAAATTTGTGGTAATTTTTAATGTAGCAATAGAAAACAAATACAGCAACCAATCATGTAGGTCAGTATGAGAAACTTTCAAAAGGTCAGTTACTGATATCCTCGTCCAAGGTGATTAGAAATTATCAAGCCCACTAGAAAAAACTCAGTTGGATTCAGAATGGCTCTTGGAAGCCTGAACATTCAACATATATCATGGATATTATCAGTTCAGTTCCCCCTAAGAGTATATTCTGAGAAATATGAAGTTTTCACCATATGCACAAAACATTTAATATTATTAGAGACATGGCAAACTTATGGTAATTCTCCCAATAGTGTTTAAAAGCTGGGGCACAGATTTCCTAATTTTTAAAACAACTTTATTGAGGTGTTATTTCTCTACAATAAACTGTACTCATCTGATATATACATTTTGATGAGTTTTGACAGATATATAAATCTAAAAGATCACCACCACAATCAAGAAACAGAAGATAGCCATCAACCCCAGAAGTTTCCTCATGACACTTTGTGGTCCATTTCTCCTGCCACCACCAGTTCCTGGAAGCCTGTGGTCTGCTTTCTGTTACTACAGATTCATTTTGCATTTTCTAGAATTTTATATAAATGGACTCATACACACAAGTTTTTTGTGTATCTGGCTTCTTTCCCTCAACATAATATAGATATGTTAATGTTTGCATTGTGAAACTGAAAAAGGAATACAGTTAAATCTCAATGCCTTAAAAATACCCTTCTTTGTGTAAAGACCACAAATTACAGCATCATCCTGATATTTTCTGTCCTTTCTCTGCTCACAACACACACACGTACTTGTGTATACATTATAGAGAGTTTATTCTTTATGGGCATGTGATACTCAACAGATCTAGTGCCTGTGTATACACACACACACACACACACACATACACATTAAATATATATATTACAACCATAGATATTTATATTTCTGTTCACTCTAAATGTTGTAGGAAAAAAAATCGATTGAAAATATGGTCATAATGACTGCTTTCATTTACGCAGTGAATGGCTCTCAGTAATTAACTGACATCATATACTAGAAAATCAATAAGGAAAAATACCCATGCATAGCTTCTCTATTTCATCAACAGAGGGTGTTTGCTATGCCTCTGTCTTAGCGCTGGGGCAGCCTGAGATGCAGAGCTTGGATGACACCTGTCATAATCAATTAGTCAAGTAGAAAAATGGTGTAAAAAGATAGCTTGTAGACGGAGAGTGATTCAATCACCCTGAAATGTTCCCTTAGGAAATGAAAGTCTGTTATGCCATTTAGCCATCTTAGAATTGTTGAACACTACTTTCTTCCCTCATTCATGCAAAGTAACAAATAAATGTGAGAGACTTGGGAACATTTGTGGGAAAATGAAAAACATGAAACCTTGTTCAGCTGAAAGCCGCTGTCGTCTCTAGATGGTAATATTCTTAACTGTAATTGCATCGAAAGAAGAAGACTGGATCAAGGAATACCAGCAACACTCACAAAAAATAATTCCTACAACCCTAGAGAATCTTATTTAGACTTGGGATGAAGAATGTAAAACTCAAAATGTCATATTTTATTATCTTCCCTTCATAGAATAAAAAAAAAAAACCCATGATTTTTTAGCTAACATTCTTGCACTGTGACCCTTAATCTACAAACCCTAATGGAAATGTATTTTTATGAGGAATCCTGACTTCCCATGCTCTTATTTCATCCTGCCCTCCACCTCCATCTCATGAGTTAGGGCTGCCAAGTCACATTATCTCTGGATGGAGTCTTTTTCTTACCTGGCCCCTCCTCACCGTCCCTCACTACCAGTGAAATTCAGCCCTAGGGACCAAGAGAATGGCATAGTTTTTGCTTCAGTCGTTCTAATAAGCTGAGAAGCAGAGGTGCAGAGAGCATGCCTGGCAAACAGAAAGACTTCGAAAGTCTATTACGCAAATGTGTCCTCAACAAACACACACAAATGAATGAGAGTTTCTAGCAACAATGGGTTCTGGGTGGCTTCCTTGTCAAAAATGAAGCCTCAGCACAGACAACTGACAACTCAGTGCTAATTCCCCAGGGGACTCTGAAGGGTGACAATAGTTACAATACTGGCATGAAGGACTCCGAATCAGCTGCTCGGGGACAAGGGAATGAAATTTCCAGTTTTGTCTCTGACATTTGCAAACGTCCCCTGCATTTGCTGATGACGAGTGTCACTTTTGCTTCTGTAAACCCCACCTCTAGCCACAGAGTCAGAAACTGGGTTCAATGTGTCTTTCCTTCCAAATCTCTAGGTACAAATAAATGCACACTATAAGTCAGTATGAGGAAATAATTCTCTGACAAATGTCAAAATGACAATTTCTTTCTTTTAACTACATTCTTCCCTCCCTGGAGTCAAATTCTGAGCTATGAGATAAACCATTCACTGGGCCTTTGGGTTTTGACCTACCAACAGGCTAAATGAAATCCAGATTTGTGTATAAAGATTGTGTCCCTCAAGGTAGCTCAGTGGATCTCTGTATTGCCAATAACCTGCAAGTAAATCTCCTCCCCGTATTTAAGAACAGTGTTAAGCTCTAATCATGCATTGTTCTTAAGAAGTGTGTATATTATTTACATACGCTTACACATCCAGATTAAGGTATAATTCAGGAGCATAAAGGATGCAAAACCTTCTCCATAGTCAGCGTGTAAGTGCTGCTTCATTATTATTCAACTAAATCAAGCTTAGACTATATAAAACTATAATTAAAGTAGAAAAGCCACTCTTAAATGCCTATAATTAAGTGCATGTCCTGCTTTATTAGAATTGACTCTCCATAAAGATATTTAATACACCTTTGCCTTGTCAACACATATGCTGACGTTCTGACAAATCTACATTATCATAACGTATCATTCACTGTAAATACATCTCTAAAATGCAGATTTTAAAGAGAGAAGCAGCCTCAACTTGACCTTCTTGCAAAGTTATGAGTATGACTGGCTGAAAATAAATAATTATAGAGCTCACACATCCCACCCTGCCAGACTTCCTTAACCTACCTGGCCCTCCATAGAAATGGTCTCTTGGTCTCTAACAATGCTCATGGTCTTACAGCAATCGTTTCCATCCAAACTCACTTTCATTCCTGATTCCAACATCTAAATTCTGAATTTTAGTCTTCTTTGTATGACCTGCCCAGCTCCTCATTCCTGGCATTATTGTTGCATCTCTGGCCCTAGTCCTTGCCTTTTATCTATACTTCTCTTGAATGAGTGGTTTTCTACTTGAGGGTTGCTGGAGACTCATAGACAAGTCTTTTAAGGCAGTGGCTCTCGAGCATATATATCTCTCTGTTCACCGTGTTCAGTGAAAGGGAAGAGAATGGAGCTGCAGTTAATGCATCCCTAATTGCTTTTTCTCTTATATCTTTTGCAGTATTTACGAAATCTGGGTGGCCTGTGAACGTGGTGGATGATATTATTAAGAACTCCCTTGATTAATAGGTTAAGGGATCAAAAACAGAATCCCAGAGAAGAAATTCTATCCTTAGGAAAGAAGTAAGACACTTATGTGAGTCCAGGAAAGTATCTCAGGACAGAAGCTGAAAGAGTCTGTCACCCACTGGACTCAGCCCAGTCCTGTGGACTCATTGTTGAATCTTGTAATAAGGGCTCTCAGCAAAAGAGAAAGAAAATAGCTAAAATAGTGCTTGACTTTCCCCCTATAATCTCTGAGGGATACTACAAATTTACAGCATTTGCATCAAATTCTAGCTGCACTAGTGTGACCAGTTTTATATCTAGAATGGCCTTAAGGCTACATCTGAGTCTTCTCAGCAGCTTCCTGGGCTTCAGCAAGACCAGTGAGAACAGCTGTACTTTGGCTCAATGTCTGTAAGATTTCCTGGTTGACATCACAGCAGATGCTAATGCAGACAGCAGGAAAATGGTGAATGTCAAATGGTAGCTAAGAGAATGTTTAGATATCCACAAACATGTAGAAAGTTAGATGAAGGGAGTTAAAATTTCCTTAATCGTAAATAAGTACTGTACCTTGTTTGGCCTTTGGCGAAACAAGCTCTTGCTAGATTCTCACTCATCATTTGACGATTCAGTTTTCATTTAGCTCTGGGTAAATCCCTGACTTGATTTGGTCTAGTACTAGGATGTTACCCTATACAGCAGGCACTTATGACTTGTGACCAGCTCTAAAGGTTTGTCCCAGATCTATTCAAGGAAATGAAGTATCACATTGAGAATCTGATCTTAGCCTGATTTCCAGAGTCATGAAATGATGGGATTCTCCCCCATCAATCAGTGGAGGACTCTGGAATTACTACTCTATTTTTGGAAGATGAACCCTGGAGTTGATATGCTTGTATCAGGAGTGAGTCATAAGAAACAGCTGCACCCCAGCTGCACAGCACTTCAGGTCCCGGCACCACCCTCCTCTGCTCTACACACTGAGATTCCGCTGCTAAGAACAAACTAAATTATATCTGACAGCCTAAATGAACAAGATACATATTGGGATAAAGCATCTTTGACTTCTGTAATGTGGTCACCAGAGCCATATATCTGAAAAGGAAGAATGGTTGGAAGACCAAGTGAGGATGAAAATGGCCAGAAAAGGACTACAATAATGAACATCACCCCTACCCATGTGTCACAGGATGGAATCTGAAAATGTCATAGCTTCGTCAATGTGCCAGAGCAGGCTCTTGCCAGCTCAGGACAGCTAATTGCACTCAACTGCTCACAAGTCAGGATTCAGAAACATCAAGTTGGTAGCCTGAAATTGGCTAGGGTGAGAATATTTATATTACAGAAATTGGCAAATTGTACACATCAGGGATGCTTTTCTTATCAGCAAATTACCATTTAGACTCCCCTCCATTTCAAATTCTCCCTGGGAAATCTGCCTATTTAAAGAAAAGTGCAAAAATTGAATATAACATTGTCTCCATCTGCTAAGGTCCTCAAATTTGGCAGTTTGTGATCGTACTGTCAAAGATGATCACATAAGCATATAAGTACAGCAAGAAGACATACTTCCACTGTAAAATTGTCTAAAAACCTGCTATCTACTAAGCAATTATGAACTGCAAGAATCTATGATAGCCTAAGCCAAAAGGTAATATAGCTAAAAATAAAATATCACTTAGAGACAATAATACCATGTTTGCCAAGTGCCTTTATAGACTGCAAAATTTAGATCAGCCGTTTTGGTTCATGCTGATTTATTTTGGGGATCAATGGTGAATTCTGCCTGTCCTGTGCAGACTCCATTCTCCATCTACCTATGATGTTCTCTGTGTCTTCTGAGCGTGGGTGGTACTTACTGCCTGCATCACCTGATTGGCACTCAGTGCCTACTCCATTATGTCATCTCTTTATTTGAATATGGCTCTTTGACCAAACCAATCTCTCTTAAAAACATGAGTGTGCTCCTATTTCTTTATAGCTTACACAGTGACTAGCATGTCATAGGTTCTTCATTATATACATTGATTGACACATGAGGGAAATTTTCTCTCTGATCATACACATTAACAGTTACACACAGCCAGATAGATCATCAAAGTGTCATTTTAGCACACCCTTCCTTGGTTACCTCCTGCGACGTCAATAATTTGTCAGTTCTTATTCTCCCTGTTGTTTCCAATATGATTAATTTATAACTTGTCTTTATCTTTGTCAGTGAGTAACAACTTCAGCATCCTTCCAAGATTTAGTCTAAAAATAAGATATTTTGCCTACCAATCCTTAAACCTTTGAGTATTCTTCTCTAACAGTATTTATTAGTTATTTTTTCTTAATAAATTCTATAATTATGGGTTTTCAAAGCCCTTCTTGAGAGAATAAAGAAAAACTGCAAATGCACTTTTATTTTTTTCAAAGGTAGTACAAGAAAATTATGCTGATCTTGCAGTTCATTTACATTTTAAAAGGTGAATGTACCCTTTGTTTGAACTTTTACCCTCAAAATACTCAGGATGATGAAGAGGGACTGGGTGCCACCCCCATTCTGAGGTTCTGAAGTTCCTTTGTGTCATTTTCTAAAGCAGTCTTTTAAGCATTCTTGAAAATGAACTAAGTGGCCCCATTAGATTTAGCTCTTCAGAAACACTAAATTTGCTCTTCATCAGCAAATACGGCAGTTTTCCTCTAACTCAATCTCCCTCATGCCTCAACTATAGTGTAATTTGGACGTCTTGGGTGAAACCATGTACAACTGAAAATTAAAAACACATTAAGCCCTCATCACATAGAAATTAAGGGACAAATACAAATTTTATCTTTCAGGAAAGTAGGAAGCATGCATAACCATAGATTATAGTGTATGAAGAGAGAAGGTGGGTGGAGAATGGCACAGGTCTTAGCAGAGCTGAGCAAAACAGAAACCTAAGTCACTAAGGTGAGATGTTGATGGGAAACATATGACTCACCCCACAGATCCCAGTATAGTCTGGGACTACACAAGAACATGGTAAGGAAGAGGTTGAAAGTAGGAGAATTGTTTGAAATTTGGTGCCAGGCACACCCAGCTGTCTATATTCCTACCTCCAAGTTGTACATCAAGTTACTGGTTTCCCCCTACTTGGGCAGGAGAGAGGAGGTATAGCCTAGGGAGAAATTAAAAATTGCTAGACTTGGGGACACCAAATACACAGAAGAGGAAGGGTGAGGTGTGAGATGGGAAACAGAAAGATGAAATAAAATCTGCATACTGAACGGGGGAAGTCCCACACCTCTTCACCCACTTGGCACCAGAACATGGGAAGCAGATTTATATAATAGACCCAGAGAAGAAGATAAGAGGATTTTTTTCCTCTGGGGAATCTAAGTCATCCAAGAGTAAAGACTAAAAAAGCTATTATTTAGGAGACCATCCTCAAAAGCCAGATGGTTGCCTGATTGTACTAAAGGGAAGCCTCATTTGATAATTTTGCCAACAAACACAATTTTCAATTAAATTTTTAGTGCTTCCATTTTAAACATGAATGGGCAGCCTCCAATCCCCAGAATCTGATGAATACGACCTCATATCAAAAAGAGACCAAAGAAAAGTAAAAAGAAACCTGGGGACATAGATAACATAAGAAACTAAAGAAATAAAATAAAGTAGGACTAATGACTAAAATCAAACACCAAATCTTGATGAAGATAAGCAAACCTCTCATACATTTCTGAAAGGATCATATAATGGTATTTCATTTTAATCACTTCGTAAAACTATTTTAGAATGTCTAATAAAGTTAAATACCCATTTTTATATGACCCATCAACTCTACTGCTCAATATTTACCCAAGAGAAATGGAAACCTATATACTAGTCTCTGTGTGAATGCTTATAGCAGCTTTATTGATAATGGTCAAAAGTTGGAAAGAATTCAGATATTAACTAACAAAATAGTAGATAAATAAATCATGACTTACCTATATGATGGAATATTACTGAGCAACAAAATAAGAATTAATTATTGGTACACACATCATCATGGATGAACTTTCAAAATTTTAGAGTAAAGGAAAGAAGCCAGGCCAAAAGAGGAAGTGATGTTTGATCTCATTTATATGAAATCTAAATACAGATAAACTATTTTACGGTGTTAGAAATCAGATAATGGTGTATGTGTATATGGAGAAAGGGAATAGAAAACTTACCATATAGGACCATGAGAGAACTTGCTGGAGGAATACAAATGTCATATGTCTTGTTTTGGGTGATGTTTACACAAGTGTATAAAATTGTCAAAATTTAGTGTATGAAACACTGAAGATGTGTGCATTTTATTGCATATTAATTATGCCCCAGTTAAAAAGAAAAAGTAGCATAGAGGAGGAAAAGTATGAGGAGTAGAAGAATTAAAATATTAATCTGCCATAATATAAAATCAATAGTTAATATCTTAAAAAGATGGCTATACATGAATATATTATTTAGGAATATAGAGGCAAATATTATAAGAAAGTACTAAAATTTTGAGGTAAGTCAGGGAGGTAAGTCATCAAAGTTGAAGCAAATATAATTTTTCTTTGTCCCCTTCATCTCTCTCTTTTCATCCTTTCTTCCTTCTGAATATAATAGACTTTTAAAAATATGTTTTGATGAATTCCTTAATAACAATGGAACTAATTTTAAAAGTCAATGCAATTAAAAAGAGTAAAACAAAATTTAAAAGAGAAAGTTTTTCTTTTTGGATTGAGAGCACTGGGTATTAAGAGAGTTTCACAAGAAACGATTTGAAACACCGAAAGTTGATAATCCATCCTCAAATATCACTACTGTCCTTAGGATAGGATGGATGCAAGCATGGAAAGAGAGAGGAATAAAATGTCTTAATGTTATCATCAAATATTGGAAGGAAAGATGTGCTTTGAAGCAAAAGTAAGCTGTTTATACATTCATTTCCTATGCTACACTGCTCTGAAAGATTGGCCATATTCTACCAAAATAACTATCAATAATAAACTTAAGGTCAAATAAATGTATTTATGTAAAATCTTTAGCAAAGTGCATGGTATAGGGCAGATGTTTAAATTTTTATGCTATATTCCTCACTAAGGTAAGTGAGAAAAGAAGTTGAGTCTATTATCTTTAGGACATATGACTGATGTGATCTTAGGCTTATATTATTCATAAATTTAACACAATAACTATCAAAGTTTAACACTTAAATGGGTGTTATTTTCAAGGAATTACCTTGGTAGCTTATGCAAGTATTCTAAAAAAGCTGAGTTTATTACAATAATTTTAGGGATTTTTGCTTTGTAAGAATCTGTTGTATATAAATACATAAGTTAGGAAAGATTTTTTTTGCTTGAGGATAATTGATTTTAAGAAGAAACAAATGAAAATAATTTGGTGTATATGTATTGAGTTGTTTGGTGTTCCAGTTGAATAGTCCGCTGTTTGGATTTATGGGGAAAAATAAGATATGACTATGAAGCAATTATACTGTTTTCACTGTGCTGTTTGTGAGTTGACTCTGGCATCACTTCTAAAAGGCAGAATTCCAGAAACATCCAAAGTAATTTTCTAAAGTAACTACTTGGAAGAAAAATATTCATGTAGATATTGAGGTTAATATTTTTGGTGGCAATGTTCTCATTAGTTCAAAGGCATATATTCCATTTCTGCCAAGTGTAAAGAGATCCATATGATACAAATTAAAAAAAAACATATATATATATATATATATATATATACACACACACACCTTTAAATAGAACTGGTGACAGTAGAGGTCAGAATGGTTCTCCTATAAGGTAGCATTTGCTGGACCCTAGGACCATCGGATATGAATTTGCAACGTCCCTTTAGACCAGGAGGACATTGATAATATTTTAAACTCAGCTTAATGGAGTAGGGCTTCTGAGTTTGGCAATTTCCAGGAAAGGATGGGGGAATAGGAAGCCCTATCTGAATGGTTCTGGCGATCATTAACAATCAAAAGCCAATCCAGTCTCTTCTGGGAGCATCCCTTATCTGAGTAAATCCTTCCAAAAAATTATTGCTAAGACTGTTCTCTAATATGTGTTCAGTCTGAAAGAGATACACCTTCACCTGCCAGACTTTGGCTCCCGGGACACTTCCAGGTATTCATCTTTTCTCTTTTGTGTCCCTCAATTCTTTAAATCTAGGTATATTTGGAATACAATATTGGGCATATAATAAAATAATTCTAAAGTAGACAACATGATCCTCATTTTAAGCTCTCATTTGTGAATTTCAATTTTTGTTTTTCTTCCCAGTGATTTCTACATGTCAGAATTATGCCTGTCAACTCAAATGTCATAGCAATTTCTTTCTCACTTACGATCTCATTTGACCTGAGCATCTGGATGATGCCAACATTACAAGGAAACAATGACAACAAAGAACATGAGCTTCCAAATGAACAGTTCTCAGTGATAGATATTAGTCTGTGTGCCTTTTTATTCCCCACATATTTCATCTCTATCTGGAACAAACAGGCAAATGAGATCAACAGGAAAATCAATGAGCAACCAGAATATTTGTGCTGTTCCAAAAATATCTGTGTTCCCTCCCCCCCATTTCCTATGCTTTTAAAGCCCAAAAAGATAATAATACCTGCTCCTAGCAACAGCTCAACACAATGCCTCAAATAACTGTTGCAATGGAATGCTTAATTTCAGTGATAAAATAAGAGGGAAGTACATGCAAGCTTACAAAAGTTGCATCATTAAGCCTCACGACATAGTCCATGTTCACAGCAACATGAAGTATTTAAAATAAAATCTACCAACCTCAAGAAGGAGAAAATACAAGAAAAAGAAATTGGTTGAGAACAGAAAAAAAAGAGAAACAAAGTGTTATCACAGTAATGGAATACAAACCAATGGCATGGAGGAAAACTGCAGGCCAACCTTTGCTGTAAAATATTAAAAATGTCATCCAGGGAAGGCACCCCAGTGATGGGAAGCTCCAATTACCTGTGCATCTGCTGGAAGCGTAATTCAGCTGAGAGCTGATCATCTGATATGTTCTTGACGCGCCTCACTGACGATTTCATCATCCAGAAAGTAAAGAAGGCAACGAGCAAAATGGCTGCACGGGACTTAATTCCAGCCAAGGAGAAAGAACTGGGAGATGAGATGGATATAACAAGAGACCTTGGAGGAAAGGCCGTGCCCTGGTGGAGGGCTATAGACGCGGAGGGGAGGGATGAAGACTGTAAATGGACTTGAAAATGATTTCAAAAACCAGGAAAGATGCAAGAAAGGAAGAGAAAGATGAAACAAAGAAAACCAAAGAAAAGATAGCTGTTACCTAACGGTCAGAAATTCTAAAAGAGAAAATGGCTTCACAAGAAAGGGCAGTCCTAGTTAAAAACATATTACAACTATGCACCCTTGAATTATCTTAAGAGGAATAGACTAAGAAGGTATCAAAAGAACCAAATATGGTTGGTTGTGTTGGGTAAATTGTGAGGGACTTCTGGTTCTCCTGGGGACAAAGGTACCCACCGCCCTGCGAGCAATTGACTCACCTGGGGGAGGAAGGAACACCCTGCCAATCTGCCAATCAGAACTTAGGGTGCCCACTGCAGAAAAATGCAGCGGATTCCCCAGCCGTTGCTGAGGCCAAGCAGTGCACTCACAATAGGGCTTGGAAGGTGACCTAGAGTAGCCTAAGGCTAATTATCATGTCATTTGCTTAACTCTGCTTTGCAGTGTAGCCCCTGAATGGGCTTCCGGAGAGACTCATGGGAGATCTGCACAGCCCAGTAAGACTAAGGTTATATAACTCCCAACTGTCGATCAAAGTAGTCCAATAGTGACATTTGAACCATGAGGAGGGCCAGCCTAGGCAGTACAAAACAGGACCTCAGAGCATAATTGAGGCCCTCCTGTTACAGCAGGGGGCCCATTCGCTGTCTGAGGCGAAGCTATTTTACTTTGCTCAGTAAACTTCACCTCATGCTTATCTTGCTTTTGGTGTGTTTGGTTCATCTCTCGGCCAGAGCACACCAAGAATGGAGAACAGACTGCTGACCTGACAGTTGTGCATAGAAGTTTTTAATGAGCTCAAATTCAAAGGCTTACAGTGACTTTCAGGGCCTCTGGGAACTGCTGCTCTTCCTCTGTCCAGTACCCTTCACAGCCCACCCTGCTCAATGATCCAGTCCAGACAAGTTCTTCAGTTCCTGAGCGTCCTGTCTCTTCCCATCTTAAGTCTTTGTCTATATTGTTCCCCAGTCCTGGATCACCGGGACCTCACCCACCACTGTCCCACACCCCATTCAGTGACCTTCTATGCCTCATTTGGATCTCAACTCAAAGGTTAATTCCCCAGAAAAGCTTGTACTAGACCCCCTGTTACAGGTTCTCCCAACACCTTCCAGTTTATTTGTATCTTGTCATATATTTTCCCAATAACCACAAATATATTTCTATATTATACATACATTTTTTGTAGTAATTATAATGGCTTATTATAATATATGTGATGTGTTTGTCAATGAACACCTGTCTCCCACATTGGCATATAAACTTCTTGGAGGCAGATGCAATGATTTTTTCTCATCATGATATTTACAGTGTCTAGCACAGGCCTTAGCACATAGTAGACATGGAAAGAATATTTTTGGTTGCTGTTGAATTCACAAGAAAATGACTAAGTACCAAAGATAGAAGAAGGGGCATTTGACAAGGATGTGCATGCAAAAAGGAGATGAAACTCTTTTTAGAATAATTTTAGGAAGGCTAAAGATCAGAATGAGCTGTTTATAAAACATGGAAAATACTCAAAATGGGGCTTTTACAATAACTGGTTTTAAAAGATTTTCCTTTCCTTTTATCTGCTTCCACAATAACCATCATATTAATTCTTGAAAAGTCCTGTAACATTCCCTCTTTAAGGTCAGACCATAGGGCAATTTAATTAAAACCTGAATTGATTCTGACAGCTAAAGGGTCCAGTCTGATGGCCTAATGGTGGAACAAAGCTAATATGGTCAATCATGTTTACTACATGTTTTCCAAGATAAAGTTTTTCTAGACCACTGAATTTTACAGACATAAGAGAGAGCCAGCTGAACAAATCTAATCTTAATGAAACTCTGTGTTCTCCACTAAAACAACAGTTTTTCACAGACAAGAAGAAATGTAATTATGAGAGAAGTGGTGATTATGCGATTATTATCTATGCAGCTATTAATTCTGGTTCATTTTTTGAGAGATTACAACATATTTATTTACATTACTATCAGATACCACAAGTCTGGAAGAAAAGAATGTTCATTAGTAATATCATCATTATAAATACTTTCATTTCTATGTCTACATCTATTACAGAAAATCTGCACTGAGTTAAGGGCAACGGCCAGTTAAGGGCATTTCAGACCACTAGACTTCAGTTTCACAAGCAGACTCTCACATTTAATTTATATGTAAGTCAGTTTGAAAACTGAAAAGTTTGAAATCAATCACTAAACCAGTCAAAACTCACGTAGCAATTGGATAGAAACAATGAGAGAAAGAGTAAGTTTTACTTACTCTTTCACAACTGAGTAAGTTCACTTATTACTACCAAAACATAAGATGGTTGTGAGGAATTCAGAAGGGAATCTTTGAATTATGTTCACTTCCTCAAAATAGTGTTTACATACAGTCTCAAAGTGTTTAGCACTGAGTGGATCCTCAAAGCATCTAGTAAATCACTTTATAAATACTAAATGGCTTTCTATTAACAGTAGAATTAAGTACAGAGTGAGATTTATAGAACCATGAGCAATAAGCATAAAACCCAAGGCAAACTATTTAACTTCTCTGGTTTGCAGATTTTTCCATCAGCAAGATTTGTACCACACACAGATTTATTATTAGTATTATAAGAGATAATACATTTAAAATCATTAATCACATCAAGCACATAATAGATGCTCAGTTAATATCATTATAATGTATTAATATCACACTTTTAAAAAGAGAAAAGTGTGTAAATTAAAATGAACAGTTTTGACTTTCAAAAACTTTGATAATAGATGTATAAGTATTGTTTTAGTATATAAAATTCTCCTGGGGAATAGAGAGAGTAAAGTCTTGAATTTAAAACAGAACCACCAAATATATGCACATGATTGAAAGTTCACATAACGCACCTGACATAGATGTTGTCCGACTGCTAGTGAATCTGAATGGTAAGAGAACAAGAAGAAATGTGCAGCCAGGGCAAAAATGCAAGAAACAGGCCCATCACTTCATTTGGCGCGTGCTATAATATTTAATATAATTTTCACTCTTAAATGCTGCCCACATTATTCCACATATGGTTTATCAAAATAATATTTTGTATTTGATGGAGGTTAAATGGTCCCTAATTTTCCTTTGAAAAGATATGTCCCTAATAATCTGCTCCTGTTTCCAATGTCCCATTTTTCATGTCTAACTAACTCCAGCTCTTCTTTGGCTCTTTTCTAATTTTTCTCCCCTTATCACATGTGGAGCAAACGAATGTGTGGGGGCTGATGGCTTTATGGCATCTCACTATCCTTAACTTTCTCACCAGATTTCACAGCAATCTACATATTTAATGAAGTGTTAAATATGCAATTCATATTTTGTTTCCTTAATGATAAAATGTATTTCCTCCCTTAATTCTCTCCACAGAATATAGCAGAGTAACAATTCCATTAATTATCACAGTCTTACTTCAACATACTTCTAAAATTTCCTCAGTAATCCTTGCCCTGAAGTAACACTTGCCCCAAACAAACATCTATTAACTTTAATATAATACCACTTTTAATATTCTAACCGTAAAACATATTTTCTATCGTGAACATTCTCCTCCCACCCAACCAAGAAGGAAAAATTGCTACTGATTAGAAATTGTGATTCCAGTTTTAACATGTACAGATGTAGACTTAAAACAAGTATATAATTACCAGGCAGCATTTTAAATAATTTAGCAGCAAGATACATTGTGGCTTGTGGCTTTCTTCTATAATAACATTCCAATATTCATTATTCATAATCATTACTGTGCTTAATAGCAGAGCAATTTTTCCCCTGACTTCCTTGTAAATTCAAACAGTTGTGTTCAGCATAAAGGTAAGCAGAAGCTAGAGTTAAATTGCATTATGTAACCTTCTCATTAATGTATATACAGCTTCCAGTTATTAACTAAGAGTTGATTCTTATATGTGTTAAAGATTGAAGCAATTGCATTTTGTTTAACTGAAGACGGTCTTATCCAATTACAAATTGCCTAATACATTTTTAAAGAAAAACCCATACCAAATAAAAATAATATTCTCTTTTTAAGAATATATTCTAAATTCAAAATAAATTTTATTTCTATAAATACTTAGTTTTATATTATACCAATTGAGGGAAATGGATAGCATTTTATACAAATATCTTCTCCACATAACACACATATGACTATGAAATGAAACATGAAGAGGTTTCAGAGAAGATATATTCTAATTTCAGAAATTATAGAAACTGAAATTTTTACATAAAATTAATTTATTGAAGTTTATGCTTACAGATTTCAAGGATTTGAAGAAAATCATTATTATTGAAATACAGCTGAATATATATAGCGTGATTTGTATACTATTTAAATTACTGATTTAAAAACTCAATTCATTCAAAATTTCATGGTTGTGGAATTGTTTGGGATGCAATTTCAATTCTATTTTTCTAAAACAATGTTGAATTGTTAACAGTTATCATTTAATATTAGATTGATCAATTTCTGTATTATTTGGGCATAATTTTTATCTTCCTTTTCTCAGTCACATCCTACCCAAGATGTGTAGGCTAAGGAGGCCAGGGAGAGTTAAGGAGAAAACTATCCACAATACGTAAAGAGATTAAAAATACTATCTAAACAGCACCAACAATGGTGATGCAACCCTACCGTTATATTGCTTAAGAAGAAATTCTACAATAACATGATGATGATAAAGACAATGGAAATGATTAATAACAATGATGATAGATATGTGAAATTCTGCACAGGGGAAATTGTTGGCATTAGAACCTCAACATTAAAATATTAATATCTATCACATACCTTTCTAGATCAATTCTGACTCTATTTACAACTGTTAACTATTTCAGGTTGTCTCAGTAAGAAATAATCTGCCGGTTCAAATCTGTGCTGTTTTGGTCAACTGAGGGTTGTACTTTCTACAATAATAGCTCTAATCTCATCCCCAGGCTTCCTAAGTTAACAGAGTCTGCTGTGTGAGGGTGGAGACCTTGGTCGGCCACATGCTACCTGCTGGTGAGGGAGCTGGGCCAGGACACATCCTGAGGGAAGCTAAGCACATAGAAATGATATTGTCAGAGCAGTAGGCTGGTGAGAGGTGACAAAGGTAACTGAAAAGAGAGCAAAGATTAAAAAACAAGGACAAGAACAAATCATTTGATTTATTAGATTTCTCCTTACAGTGGAGAGAAAGGGTTTGTACCAATGAGAGGAAGCTTCCAAAAGCAGGTATTGATCCACTACAGTTATATTCAGTGGACATTCATTGGTTTCTGACTTTGTGCAAAGCTTTGTGACAACTCAGGGGGACGCAGCATAAATGCACACAGTACTTTCCTTCAGATGCTAAAAAAATAATACACTATGACAAGCCATTACTCCCAATGTGGAGGGAACACAGAGGAATGACAAACAGATTCTGCCTTATTGGGTTTGAGGAAGAATTCATGGAGTATTTAACATTAAAGTAAGACTTAAAAGTCAAGTAGGATTTCACCTGATAGAGAAAAAGATGAAGAAAAAATGAAAATAGCATTCAATCAGGTAGGTGCACTGGCATCGTAAATTCATAAGTTGCTAAAAGGCAATAAAATGCTTCAGTACAGGCTCTGGTGTCAGAGAGAACTAAGTCCTAATTTTGACTTTGTTAATACCAGTCATGCTTCTACTTCTATGAACAGGATAATGACATTTATTTCACAGAATTTGTTGTGAGGATTCAATGGGATAATATATTTAAAGTGGTTAGCACATTGCCCCATGTAAAGAACTTAATGTATATTATCCCTATTAAAACAAACACCATAATACTTTAGTAAATTCAACAACACTTATGATGATCATGCACTAAGAATAGTAATCCTACTTCTGGAAATCTTGCCAAAGGAATGAATATAAACCTTGGGAATTTAACAATATGCACAAAGGTGATCATCTCAGTAAAACAAGTGAAACCAACCTAAATGTCTAAAATTTTGTAAAAACCAAAAATTTCATGGACTAGTCACTCAAATGAGGTATCTTTAGTCACGACATATGTAATTCTAGTTACAAAACTATGCGCTTTATGGAAAACACTTGGGATGCAGTGTTAGATGACAAAGGGAGTATTCAAAATGCATACATTATAATTGCAGTACAGGTAATCTAAAAATATATGTGGGAAGTGGTTTGCAAAATAATCATGTTGCTACAATAATATTTTTAGAAACTTCTTTTTCTTTTGCTTGATTGAAAGTAGGCTGTATAATACAGTTATACTATATTTCTAAGAAATGCAAATAAAACATTTGGAATGTGTTCAGTTTTGTGGCAATCATCTTCCTGTCAACTGGGGTGCTTATGATGATGTTGGATGACCCATGTCAGAGATGTCATGAAGCAGGCAGGGACTGGCTGCAGATGACTTAGAGACCAAATGTACCTGGCCACCTGTTTTGTGTGGTCCACAAGATAGGAAGTGCTTTTACATTTTTAAATGATTGAGAAAAAAATCAAAAGAATAATAACATTTCATGACATGTGACAATTACATGACATTCAAATTTCAGAGGCCATGAATAATGTTTTATTGGAACACAATCATGTCCAGTCATTTGCATGATTTCTATGATTGCATTTCCCCAAACACTGTAGAGGTGAATAGTTTGCAACAGAGACCATGTGGCCTGTAAAGCCTAAAATGTTTTCTATCTGGCCTTTATGGAAAAGGGTGTGACCCTGCTATAAAGGAATTCTTGAAAAAGTAGTTGAATTTGAATACCCCTATTTCAATCTTTAGGTGCCTTCACACCCAAAGGCTCCCTTATTCTCTAACAGTGGTCTGCATATAAGCAGCAGATGAGAAATCACTGACTTTGAAACAGCAAAACAAACTGGACAACCAAAAAGCTCCAACATCTAGCAACAAAGAAATTGGCAAGAAATAAGGAAGTGGTGGAGGGGTAGCATAAGAAAGGCTGGGGGACGAGTAGCAGAAATTGATCTGGATTCTGAAGCTTCTTTCTGTCCTATCCTCCACTACTTTAATTCTCAAAGGAGCTTAGGAAGGCCGGTTTTAGTTTGTATCAATTGGAACTGCTGCTTTTGTAGGTCAAACATCATCAACCATTGGCAATTTCATGCAGTGCAAGCAAATTTTGGGAACAAAATTGCAAAAGCAATTTTTTTGACTAATGCAATTCAGCCAAAGTAACCCCCAATACAGAAATAGATTGCATTATCTCATTTAAACTAATTTTAATGAAAGGTGTATACTTTAGATTGAAATTTAAAAAAAAAAAAAATGTTTAGTATTCCAAAGCTTAGCTCAGATACTTTCTTTTGACATTTGAAAGACTTATGTATGCATTTTTACTGGATTTTCATTGATTATAACTTTCCATCTAAAAAATAGTTCAATATGAATTTAGTTATTTAAAAGTTCATTTGATGGGTTGGTTGAAAAACTAAACTATTCTGGTCACAAGAGAAAAGGAATTTATTTTACTTTTTAAAAACTAACTTAATATGGAGGCTCTGCCCTTTAGTCTAGACACAGGAATTAGGGAAATGGGTGAGATAAATGTGTGCTGTTTTTTAAAAGGTTAGCAATATATATTATAAATCAAGAAAAGGTGAGAAATATTGAACTGAAATTGAAGTAGTTCCTAGAAAGATTAATTTTTGCAAAGTACAAAGTGGGAGAAGTATATGATATTGAGCAGGATTTAAAGCAACTTCCTTTGCTGCAAATCATTTTTAATAATTCCTGATCTGAAACCCAGGAGTACTTTCATGATTATGCAAAAAATTCAATAATGAATAGCTAGAACTGTGTCTAACACATGGAAAAAAAAGTGAACCTATTCTAGTTGAAACAGAAGTAATTTTGCAAAAATGAGGACAATAAAATCATTTAACTAACACTCAAGATATTCCATGTGTAGCAAATCCTCCTCTATTTTGAATTTATACTAACAGGCCCCAGAATATAATATAGTGTGATATGCTCCTTCACTCACAGTGAGGATCTGGCAGATCTGTCAGTTTATTGTCTACACTGAATTGCTTTTCTTTTGGGGTAAATGTTTGTCCCTGTTCCATTCTTGTTACGTCTCCTTACAGACTCATAGCATATATTCCAGAGATTACTGGTTAAAATAATAATAATAATAACTGTCACCACAGAATATGGTGTAGTAAAGAAAACATCTTCCTCAAGCAAAAATTTTGATCTTCCCATTAAGATACCGCATAATGATCTCTTAGCAAATACAAAATAATTTCTGCTTCAATTTCAAGTTGATGTTACTTTTAATGCTAAAGAACTAAAGGTACATATTAAATGAATGGGAATCCTAATATAGATTATCATCAAAGAATGCCTATCATTTTTATGTACAAGACAGTGGTGTAAACATTTTTATATTCTTAACTCAAATGTTACTTTAATTATGAAAGTACAGCCCCCACGGGGCTCATATTTTTCACTACTACTGGTCAAATGGTAACATTGGAGTAAGTGAGATTCAATGGCCCAGTTTCAAAATAGGATACAGAAAGCTGTCTTCTAGTCATTTCATTGAATTAAGCCACTATCAATTCCCATGTCTCTTCTCCCAACCCCTACCCCTGTCACTAAAGACACACACACACACACACACACACACACACACACACACATACACACACCAACTTTAACATGCTGGGTAAAATACGCAAAACAAATTTTCAGAAAACTTCATAAATATCCAGGTCTACATGAGAATATATTATATATCATTGTGGAAATGTTGTCTTTTAATTTTATTTTACGTCTCTTTTTGTTATGTTACTCTTCTTTTTGTTAAGATCAAAATATGTCAGTTTATCTCCCACACCTATGAAACTAGTCTGTTCCACTAGGCCTCACAACAGATTACCACCCATTATCCACGAGTGTGATGTTTTCCCTTTCTTAAAAAGTCTATTTTGTCCAAATTGCTAGTTAGCTAATAAACATTAAGTTTTTTTTTTCTACATAGAAAAACCTGAAAATTTTAATACCTTCTTGATGTAAGAGAGAACCTTAGAGTTCATTTCAAACAGAAGCTTAGCTTTCAAGACAGAGAATGTGATGGCTCGTGTGCTGGCACTGATGGCAGTGGGCCTTGCTCTCAAAGTTCAAAATAATAATTGCATCTGGACACATTTCTTTCATCGAGTATATAAAAATTTCTTCATTTGTATTCCATTTGGCCCCAAGTAAATGAACTGGCTTATTTTTATAAATTTGTGAATCCAACCATAAATGTAATCAAGGAGCAAGGGCCCACAGAAATCTATAGGACTGGCCTGGTATTTTCGAAGTGATTTGAAGTCCTGAGCTATTCTATGTGAGAGCAATTCAGTCCAGTGTGGCTGATCTGCATGTAAATAATCCAACACTCCAGTTTGCAAAGAGAATATATTTGGCTGCTCCTTTTGCAGGCCCATTGGCTTGTTAGGTGCTATACACTTGCTTGAATTTTAAAAACTGTGGCTTTCACTTTTTAAAAATAACAACATCATAACTGTTTATTCAATGGCACTCCAGGTTTTAAAATATGTTGAAGCTAAGGTGGAAGGAAAATACACCTTTTGAGTTTACTTTATACACAGAATTACTTTTGTATGTGATTTCTGTTTGTATATGTAAGTTCTGATACTCGGGAAAAGGCATTACACAATTGGCAGGCTGTCACTTTCCTTTTGAATGGAAAATATCTTATACAAAAACAAAATTCAACTCTCTGAAAATAATTTGAAGTTGACATGACCTTTTAAGACATTAAGAAAAAAAAGGGAGGTTTCATTAAAAATGGATACAAGTTAGAAATAAAGCATTGCCATAACTCAATACAAATGCTAACAACTTGTATTATAAATGTATTATAATGACTATTTGGTAGGATGTCATTTACATAGACATGAGTATTATGCACAAGTTATCATTGTAAAGGGCCATAGGATACCAATTTCCAGAGGGCTATTTGACTTGTTTTCTTTCCTTAATTAGTAATGTATAATCTATTTTCATGTCCATAATTTAAATGTTCAAAAGAAGAAAACAGAGTGTTCTATTTGAAATTTAGAGAGAATGAAACCTTCAGAAAATTCAGAAATTTAGAGCAATAGAGTGAATGTGACTTTAATATAGTAAAGGTACAATCAAAATATCATTAGTAAGATTTCATAACAAAGTGACAGAAAATGAATCATCATGGCTCAGAAATTTATCAGTTAAAAGTGAAAGAAAATATGGCTGTTTAGTTGGATGAAGTCACTTTTACATCTGGAATTGACTATTAGTTTGTTAAGAGAAGAAATACACATTTTATCTCTAAGTGAGATGCAGGATTTTGACAAAAATAAAGGCTTTTATTTTAATAATTCAAAAACTAATCTACATTCCAAACTTTTCTAATCACAATATGTGTACCTCTGGTATAAGGCCAACATTTACTTTTATGTAACAAAGAATAACATGATCTATGATATGTGAATTATATCCCAATAAAGCTATTACCAAAAAATACAAAATAAACAAAAGGGCAAAAAGAATAACATAATCTGTTTTTAAAGGAAGAAGAGATTAGGGCTAATGAAAACCATTATATAGAGGTAAGCTTGAGATTTCTGAAAGAGAAATAAATGAGGAAAAATATGCCTTATACTATATCATGTTAATCATTAAGCCACTCTAAGCCCCTCAGTGGTATTGAAATAGAATTAATAAATTATATCCAACTATGTAAAAATGAATCTTACATGTCCTATAGTTTATTTACTGAGCAGCCTCTAAATAAAATATTCCGGCCCACTGAATTTTCATACCATATAAATATTTTAAAAACAATAAAATATACATCAACTTCTTTAACCTTCTCTTTTACATTGTTTTCAAATATGTATTCAGGGATGTGTTATTTGGTGGGTTCAGTTTAATTTTTAAAATATACTTTAATGGGATTTTTTGAATCATTGGAGCCCTAGAAACTCATTTAAAAGAAAACCTCTCATCACACTGGTCCTGCTTATTATTGATTCTATGAATCAGTCATGAGTAAGAATCCAAGTGAAAGAGGATGATTTTTGGGGGGATTTTCAAAATGTAAGTCAATATTCTAATTTCAATTTTGAAATGAAGTGACAAGTCCCGTAAGTCATAATGACAAATAATATGCATAGCAGTCACACAACTGGATGCTGAAGGCTAACAAGGTAGAATGAACTGAGTAAGTTACCATATTCTGTGGCCTTATTCTGTTTTCACCACCCAGTGATCTTTTGAGTGTTAATAATATCCAATCCTACCAGAAGAATCCTGTCCATGGTGGGATCTATGGTGGGAAGAGAAATAGATTTTTTTCCCATCCTTTTTAAAGATGCTCCTTAATAGTATAATAAACATGCTTCAAGCTCCTTATATACAGCTTATTTGAAGATAGCTGAAATCGTATAGCTCATGGATTACTCTCATAAATCCATTACATTGTTCAGAAACCCATGATTTCATCACTAAATAGCCACCAATACCCAATGAAGCAGCACTGTGTTTGATAAAGAAGCCAGACTCAAGTACAAATTCAGATGCTGCCTTTTATTAACTAAGTAAGTGGAGAGTTACCAAACCACTTTAAACTTTATTTTCTTCAACTGTACCATAGAAGTACAGTACTCCCTCATGGTAGTACTGTGAGAATTTAATGGGGGGAAATGAATAAAAAATACTTAAACACCAAATGTTCATAGTTACTGATATTTTTTACTATTATGCCAAGCAATTGATTACCATAAGAAAATAAACTATTAGTATAAAGTCAAATTATTTCCTTTCTTCCAAGTTAGCAGTGTTGTTATATTCCAAAATATTTTAAATATACTTTTGGTATAATACCTACTAGATATAAGATAAGGTTTTAGGTATTTTAGGGAAACTTTTATCTGTAGTGGCTTCTAAAATGATACTTAAAGTCACTCAATACAGGTCAAAAGCAAGAGTGAAACAGTCTCCAGCATCCAATGAAACTAATATTCAGGCTGCAATGAAATGAGTGTTTTCTTCTTTTTTCCCCCTTTAACACAGCTCCCATTTCCTGGTAGATCAGTGAGACAATGAAGCATTCAGGAGAATTTCATCAATTGAAACTGCAAATTGCAAAACAACTAAAATGTCTAAAGTAACTGGTGCTTGGCTGAATCTCTATTTTCTGATTTCTTTTCAGATTCATTATCCTTAGAGGTTCTACTTCATATGCAGTTATTCAATTAATTCCAACAGGGATACAGGTTTGCAAAGAAAAATTAAGAAAATGGACATATATTCTTCCTGTCAGCATAAATGCTCAGAGTCAAGGCTGAGGTTCCAAAAATTCTCATGAGAGAATTTTTTTTTCTTCTTGAGTTTAAAGTAATTTAAATAAGTTTTTTTTTCATTTTTTTTTCTTTCAGAATATTATGGGAGTACAAATGTTTAGGTTACATATATTGCCTTTGCCCCACCCAACTCAGAGCTACAGCATGCCCATCTCCCAAACAGTGCACACCCCACCCATTCAGTGAGGATATACCCATCCCTTTCTCCCCCCTCCCACCTGCCTGACATCTAATGAATGTTACTACCATATGTGCACAGAAGTGTTGGTCAATTAGTACCAATTTGATGATGAGTACATGTGGTGCTTGTTTTTCCATTCTTGTGAGACTTCACTTAGTAGAATCGACTCCAGCTCTATCCAGGATAATGCAAAAGGTGTTAGATCACCATTGTTTTCTGTGGCTGAGTAGAACTCTGTGGTATACATATATCATTTTATTAATCCACTCACATATTGATGAGCACTTAGGTTGTTTGTACTGTTAGAGGGGAGATTGATGATTTGAGACTGTAAAAATGCTTGTTTATGATGAAAGTAGACATATAGGAGTGGACATTTTTTTTTCTGAATTGTCACTAATGAGGAGGAAAGAGAAGTCAAACCCCAAACTGATGGCCTTTTTAGACTTATACTCTCTTCTGGGTTTAGATCTTACTTTCAAACCTGGACCAAAATGGCAAAAACCCTGTTTTTCTGCCTGGTCAGGTTTGGAAATCCTCAAAGGTTTAAAACTTGCTGATTGCTAAATTATTCAATTTCACTTAAACTCCAACCTACTTCTAAGATAAAGAAGTCTTTTAATGTACCCACATAATACAGAGAAGAGAGAAAATTCCAACTATGGGCTTTGCTTATCTGTGGACACATGTAACTTGATGATATGGACGTAAAAATTAATGAAACCTTGTTAATTCAGCTAGAAAACTGGGAAGCAACAAATCACCTCATTCTATTTTAGAATCACTTTTTAATCATTTTATTATTCTTTTTTGAACTTAGGGATCTAAGGAAAAATGGACATCTCTTCTGTTTAAGTACAAGTTGGACATTCTTTGAACTATGATTATAGAAAGTAAAGAAAAAAATTCAACATTTTTATTCAAATAAGAATGATTATGTCTGTGAAATATGAGCACATCTTGCCAAATGCATCAGCACTTTTAATTGTTTATGGTTGAATCTACACTATTCCCTAGAGGATATATTTTCAGAATTTCAATTAAAGTCCTACCTAGAAATGAATTAACAAATGGGTACACAAATAAAACAAGAATTCTGCTTCCCGTAATGGTGGACTAGAACATTCAGAACAACCTCCCCATTCAGAACTACTAGGAAAAAAAAAAATGGAAAACATTTTAAAAAGTTTTCTTGAAAGCACTTTAGAGTTAATAAATAAATTTTTAAAAGAATATAGATTCCTGGGAAGTGGTAACAAAGAGGCAAAGGAAAGCAATCCTAGAATGTAGGATCCAGTTTGCTCTAGGTGACTTGCTGCTTTCAGCGAGCAGAGACTGAGGGCCCTGCAGATGACATTGATTTGGGTAGCCTTGATGTACTAAGGCTGCCAGGATTCGTGTCTAGAACCAGTGGACTGGTGGTGGAAGGGAGCCTTCGTAAACTTTCCTAATTTTGTATGGTATTTACATATAGGTTGTATCTAATGCATAAAAATAACCCTGAAGTATAAATTGCAGCTCAGTTTTCAGTTATCTCAATCCCTGGTGAAAGGGATCCCATGGCAGAAGCAATGTGACTCCTTTTGGAGAAAGAAAACATTTTCCTAGGTTTCAATTTGCTTTCTTAAACACTTTTGCAAACGTGATGTCCCACATACAATAAGGCTCTTAGCAAAGTAGAAATAGAAGAAAATGGCTTTTATTTAATAAAGGTTATTTACTAAAAGCCTGCAAGATACATCATACTGATTGGTTAAAAGTTAAAAGCTTTTACTTTGCTATTCATACAATGCAAAGATCTCTACTACCACCATTCTCAAGCAACACTGTACTGCAGGGGTTACTCAACTCTGGCTCTATTGGCATTTGGGGGCCAGAGATTCTTTCCTGTGGAGGGCTGCCCTGTGTGTACTGTGGATGTTTAGCAGCATCCATGGTCTCTACCCACTATAAATTATGTGCTATCTCAATTATGACAGTTCAAAATGTCTACACACTGCCAAATCTCTCCTGGGGGGAGAATTGCTCAGGGTTAAGAACCACAAAGACCTTCTACTGGAATGTCCTGCTGCTAAATACGCTAAAAAGGAAGGAAAAGGAAGGGGGAAGCAGGGAGGATAAACAGGAGGGAAGGAAAGAAAGAGAGGAGGAAATTCCACTATAAATCTAATGCAAGATGGGCAAGACTTATCCACAGAAAGCTGTAAAACATTATTTACAGATAGTAAAGAAAATTTAATAAATACTGACATTTTAGAATACTTAATTACTCAATACTGCAATGAATCAGCATGCTAGGTGTTGTTTCAAGCATTAGAAGACAGGAATACTGAATACTGTAAAGTATTAAAATACTCAATATTAAAATGATAGCATGTCTCCCTAAACTGATCAATAAATAGAATGAATATACACACATACAAAAAAAAAAAACCTGTCAAAGTACAAGTAGACAAGAGATCTGAAAAGTCATGTGAGAAAAGAAGATATCCAAATTATCAATAAATATATTTTAAAAAGGGACTACTCTTATTATTCATCAAAGAAATGCAAATTAAAACCACTATACCTATCCATAAGAATGGCTAAAAATAAAATGACTAAAAGTACTTTCGAGAATGTGGAGTAATACCAACTTTCATAAATAATTAGGTGGGAATACAAGTTGATATTTCCACCACTTTGGCAATCAGGTTGACATCATTTACTCAGTTTGAAAATGTACAGTTTCATACCTAGGTATGTCCCCAACAGGAACGCATGTGTTCATTGTATAGGAGAGACATGTTCAAGTGTGTTCATCCAGCATAATAGCTGTAAATTGAAAACAATCCAAATACCCATCATTGAGAGAATGGATAAGTAAATTACGGTATATTGACGTGATAAAACACTAAGTAGCAATCCAATGTGCAAACTACAGCTATGCAACAACATGGATGACTCTCAGAAACATACTGTCCAGAGAAAAAGCTAGACACAAACTGATATGTATTATGCGATCGCATTCACATATAGCTCAAAAACAAACAACTAAATTATAATGTTTGAGGATGGTTGGGAGTGCAGCGCTAATGAAAATTAGGAAGTGATTTCAGTGTAATTCAGGATAATGTCTTCCTTTGGTGGAAGACAGAAGTAAGCGATTAGGAAGAGTTGGAGGGTGTCCTTAGGGAGCTGGCAATGTTCCGTTTCTTCACCCAAAGGAATTAAGTGAAAATGTATGGAGCTGCTTGTGTGTGTGTATTGTTTCATATATCTTATATTTCATAATAGAAATGATATAAAAGAAAAAAATAAACATAAAGCCGCTGATAGAAATTTAAAGTTTCTAAATCTCTGCATTTTACACTTAGATTAAAGTTAATTTATTTTGCTCTAATGCATTATACCTTCAGTGATTATCTATTTGAAGACAGTAAGAAGAGAAAAAGAGATAAGAAGTACAAAAGAACAATGAGATTAATATAAACAATCAACCAAAAACAAAAGTAAAAGGATAAAATCCAGAAATAAAAGGTAAATAAAATAATTAATTAAGCATATTTTGAGCATAAGCAATGGATAGAAAAATCATAATCCTTACTTTTCTCTAGATTATTATCCTCCAAGTCTACCCACAGTCATGAACGTGAGACACCATTTAAAACTTTATGGCATCATGAGGCAGAAAGTCTCTTAAAATACAAACATGCTAACTGTAGGTAGTAACACATGGTCACCTATGAACAGTTCAATTTCTTTATTAAATTATCTAGCCCCTCTGGCAACACCTTCTAAGTAAGTTCTGATTGAGTGGGAAAGACAAACTTTCGTATAAATACTTTGAGGTTAGGAATCATGCCTTCTCTTTCTCTCTCTCTCTCTCCCTCTTTTTAATATTTCAATTTGGATAAAGATTTCAAGCAAAAATTATAAACAAAAGAGAGCGCCAAATCCAATTCTTCTCTCTACAGTTATCATTTGAACTTTTTCAGCCTAGAGTTCAATGTTGAACAAAAGTTTTCTTTTGGAAGTCCAGGAAAATAGGCCCAATTTAGGAATGCACAAGATAGTAGAAAGGAGATAGAAGAATCTTTCACTTCTATCATACAAGACATGTAGCAAGTACAATGGTTCTCTATGGTTATTCTCCAACATGTTTCAGTGTTTCCTTCTGTTCTTGGCACAACTTAGATCTTTACTCAAGGTCTCAGACTTTTTCTCTTACATGCAAATCAGGCTTAAAATCTTGTTAGATATTCAATTGTTTTGGCCCTTAATTAGAACCCCCAGAGTGAATTATCTCCTCTTATTAAATTTTGATCACTATGTGGTCAAACCATAATAGACACATCCAAGTCAGCACCCACTGAACAGGTATTTAAGGCAAGAAAAAATGTATCCCAGCCCTAGAGAGAATAATGTGCCCAGAGTTTCAGCTCACAATGAAACACCATATACGCCCCACCAGTATCAGACAGGCAAACCACAAATGTGTCCCATAAGCAAGCAAGAAGAATGAGGCACATGTCACAAAGCTAGGAACAGGACAGTTTCACTCTGCATTTTGCAGATGGCAAACTGTGCTAAGGAACTAGCTGTCCTTACCTAAGAATCTACTTTAGGCAGCAATGGGAAATGAGACACCTCCTTTGAGTCTTAACCCATCAAGCCCAATTGCCAAAGAGTTCAATAGAAAGAAACAGAAAACAATCTAATCTGTCAGAGATTTTATTAGCTTCCCCTAAGTGATATCTAAGGGCTCTGATATACCCATGAAACTGCCACAGTCAAATAAAATAAAAAATGACAGAGATCGAGTAAAGCCAGGCTAGGGTTTCAAACAGCCTGCCGCCTCTGCTTCTCAGATTACTCTCTCATCTCAGGTCACAGGGAGGTGTGAAAGAAGGTGACCAGAAAAATGCCTCAGGCAGCACTCACAAATATACTAAAGAGGACATTCAAAAGTTGGTCACACTAGAATGATTCTTTCAGGCAGGCTTGATGGCAAAAAGCAAGGGTGTGAGACTACAAATTGTCAGAGACTGATAAGAAAATAACCTATTACCTGCAAAAAATACATTCTATTTCCCAGGCACTGGAACCACCTTATAAAAATGGGCGGTGCAGGTGGCAAGGGACAGGAATGGGTAAGAGAAAGCAGGTAACTTACCTTCTAATATGCATAGCCTATCACAGTTTTGATGAAGCTACGATATGAATAAAATCACAACCCTTTCAAAAACAATTCATGCACTCCAAATACAGGTATTTAACTCTTTTAGGTTAGATCCTACTTGTGTAGTCTGAAATCGGATTATTTAGTAAAATACAAATAAATAAACATGCACATCCGTTTCCGCTACTAGAGCTCATGATAAAGCAAGAGCCAAGAGACAGAAACAAAATTTGTGGATTCAGAGCTAGACACTTTGGGACTAAGGTCTTTCAGAGCCAGATAAACTTAGAAAACAAATGGGCATGAATCTAATGGCCCTTGGAGTAGCATGAGAACTTGTACATTTTCAGCTGCTGACAAGAGTAGCTTGCTGCTCCTGGTATCTTATCCAAGTATCCCAGGAAGATGCCTGGCTTTCTTTATTGAGGAAATCCTAACTGCTTGCTAAGGAGTTTCTTCAGTGGCAAAAAATAGCATCACAAAGAATGCATTTCCCTCACCCACAGAACATTTTAGTCACAGCATCTCCTCACCCTCTTTGTCCAAGATTTGGAATTTTAAGAATGCCAATTAATACATGAACACATTTAATTTACAAATATCCAAATGGTGCCACTTTCTAGTAGTATTTAAAATTATGATTGCTAACCCATTAAATGCATGCATAAAAAAACCAGAATGCATTTACATAGTCAGAGATAGGAATTAATTCATCATTTCTTCTTTGTCTACTCCCATGTGGTGTATTCATTTTTGTGTTAGAAGGTTAAATTGAATTTCCATACAACCTCTCTAGGAGATTGCACAGACAGGAGATGTAAATGATAAATAACCCACTTCTACCTCTTGAACATTCAGGACCCAAGTAGTATGATGACTTAACAAGAGTATTAGACTAGAAGTCAGAGGAGAAGGTTCTAGGCCAAACTCTGCAGCTTACTCACTTGTTAATTAATTCTCATTAAATTCTGGGCTGTAGTTTGACCTCTAAGGACTCAATTCAATATCTATTAGTAGAAACATTAAGGTGATACATAATCTCTCTGTTTTTCTTAAGATTACCAGAAAATTAAGTAGGCAGGTCTTTAAAAAATCCTAAGAAGTGATGTAACCCAGAGTTAAAGTTCTACAGCTTTTACAGAATACAAAAGCCACCTATTCTATATTACTACTATGCTGAGTCACATTGGAGCCTGCCCCTAGAGAAAAATCAGTATCACTAATCCTATCTTTATTTAATATTTTAATATTTTGTTCATGGATTTGGGCATTGATTTTAATTTTTAAAAAAATCATTGTGTTAACAATATTGTCTTGATTACTGAGTGCTTTACCACCTCCTTACATATCATATCCCAGGCAAGTGACTCACTTGCCTCACCCTAGTCCAGCCCTGTGCCTAGACTGTGTCTCTAAGTTCATGTTTATTGGTCCAGTTAACAGAAAAGCAAATGAATCAACACTCTCAGATGCTTAATCTTCTCCTATTTAAGATAATTTAGGTTCAAACTACGGCAGAAGAAATCAACTATTTCAGAAGCATCTATTAAGAACCTACTGTCTTCTTCATTTAATACTGTTCTAGCAATATTAGGAGATACAACTTTAAAGTACAGGAGAGAGATCATAAAAGGATCATGCATTTTATGAAAGCACAAAAGAAGTGATTTGGGGACAGCTGCTTTATGATCAATTATGTGAATACAATTTTACTATAGTCACTGACTTAAATTTTCATAGAGAGTCATAGCCTATTATTTTAATTATGTGAGCATATTCTGGGTTATTTTAAAGAATAGTCATATACCCTCAAACAAACACAAAATATACTGCTTTAAATATTACCTAGGTTCCTATTCCTTTGTTTTCCTCTATTCTTCCCTGAATTATTTAGAATCTCCTCAAGTTTCTGCTGTCATGGACTACATAGGGTATGTACCCTGGTTTCATTTCTCACCAATAGAAGGTGGGCCTGGATTTCTAGTTCAGGTTCTGATCTTATAATTACCTCCAGTTCTGTGTCTGTTCAATTTTTGCATCTCATGAAATTTGCATGGTGGTATACCCAGAATATTGCTCAATAAGAAATCACTGAATGAATGAATACATAAATGAATGGAGTAAATGTATGAATAAGTAAATAAAAAAGATAATTTGCAAAACTGTGAGCTAACCATCCTTAAGTAACTAACCCTAAGCATTATATGTTTTTCAAAATTCTCTCTGAAATTTAATTTTCTCCTTGAGCAGTAAGGATAAAAAGAAATAATCCAGGCAATTTGTAAAATACGTAGATAATTTAGGGGCATAATGCAGAAAGACTGCCTCATACATTATGATTTGAAATTCCTAAGGGGGTCTTCATGGAAGGCTCTGGGTGATGTGCTCTGTAATAATCTATTCTAAAGACCCTAAAGCACACTAAAGAGTCTGAAAACCTGGAACAGGAAATAGGTTAAAGTGTACAGGGAAGTTATTAGTTGGGTCAGCAGTTAAGGGATTTATCTGGTGCCCATATGCCCATAGCATTGAACAAGCCAGGAAAATAGACATGGTCTGACCTTTAGATTTCACTGCACCATAATTAACTTTAAAAATCAGCTAAGCAGACTGTTTGAGGGAGCAAAGCTCATTCACTCGCAGGAATACAGCTTGGATTCTAGGCTGGAAGCGTACACATTGTAAAAAATTAGGCAGAGGGCTTCTAATAATACAGAGAGAGCGCTTCAGAGTTTGGAAATGGGTTTCACGAAATTACAAATTCTAGATCTGAAACAATGTAAGGAATATAAATATATGTAATGATCACTCATTGCACTTAAAAATGCTTTTCGAAATGAAAGTGTCCCTAAGAAATGGCTTATGAACAACCAGCTCTCTTTAAAAAATATCATGAACATTTTATCTTTTTTTCTTGATGAAATGGAAAAGTACTCAATAAATAGTAATACTCTGAGAAAGAGATGCTAGCTAATTATACCAACTATAATTTTTGTGTCTGGGTTTCACATGTGGGTATTAGGATCTATCTTTATGATGAAGCAGTCTCAGAGTCATGTGTCAACTCCACAACCCCAGCGGCCCTCAGCGGTAATGAGCACGGGCTCTATTGATGCAAACATGCACACCAGTCAAGGTTTGAGAGTCTTTAAGCTCTCCTGAGAGATTTGCCTTAATGCAGGGGCCGCTTATATCCCTGAGTCTGTCATTCCCTGAAAGCAGGAGAGCTATGCCCTTTTCATTCCCTGCTCCTGGAGTAATTACAGGCTCAGGTAATGGGTCAGTGGGGCACTTGGGACTTCTATATGCCAAGAGGAGAGAAATCAATGTCAACGCTCTTAAAAAACAGCCCAGTGGTCGTGTCAGGAAGCACTGCCACTTGTCCTAGCGAATTGCCAGGACCTTGATGCCATCTCCGGTAAAGATAAACAGTGTCTCAGAATCAAGACTCCACGTTTTATCCCCATCCTGGGAGGATGGTTATGGGATAAAGGACAAACAAACATGTCAGTAAAAAGTGAGTTGTCCTCTATGTTTTCTTGGCTAAGTAGCCTTATGGGAAATCAAATATTTTGAACAAATACTTCTGTGTGCTTATTGCTCCCACCATGCTGGTGTGTGACGAGCAGTCCAGAGAATAATTTATGTAAAGATCACCTTGCCAATTTTTTCAGGCCTAATAATATTTCGGGTCTGCACTGCTGTTAAAGGGTTCCAAGGTCTATGGGTTTAGTACCAGACATGCCTCTCATTTCATCCCACGCAATATTTCATGGCTCAGTCCCCAAGTGTTTGTATAACTAGCTCTTTTCATAGGCCCCTACTCATCCTCTTAACTCTGTGGCCTCATGGCTTCCTTTGACATCGTGAACAAGTACATTGTCAAGTGCTTGTACAGCTATGTGAGCCCACTCACACCTCCAGGGAGAAGACAGATACATCATCCATTCTCAGTGCTCAGAATCCACCTTGGTCTCTGATATTTTGGCACTAGCTGGAAGAAGATGTCTCCTTCAGAGTATTTCCTGATTATAATTGTTTCCCATTTAATTTTTTCCTGCTATAGCTTATTTATAAAGTAAAATTGCATTGTTGTTAGGGAAGTAAAGAGTCAGCCACCCCCCAGAATATTAATGGTGTAGAACAAGATAAAGGTGAAGGGGCTATAGGATTAATGGGTACATCTCTTCCACCACCACGGTCTGGATAGGACTGACACCCATCAAGTCAAAAATGAATCCCCCAAATTGTGTGGACAATGTTTCAGATGCCAGAAATAAAAGGACGGTAGCTGTCTGTCTCTCTAACTTAAAACAGTCTCTTGCCATTCACCTGCCCATTTTTTGCAACCTTTTAAACTAAGTATTAATATTAGATATGGACTACACAAGAGATCTGAGTACTCAGGGCTTGACAAGAGGACTAGGCATCTGATCTCTGAGACCTTTTCTCCTGCACAGGCAGTTTGGTGTTTCGCTTTCACCCTCTTTCTTGCCTTTCTTTCCTTTTTTCCTTTTCTTCCTTCCTTTGTTTCTTCTAGCCTCCTCCTCCTCCCTCCACCTTGCTCTAACTCTACTTCAATAGCTAAAACAGTTTCTTTCTCCTGTCTTCTTATTTGCTGTAAATATTATAGCATTTCAAACTAGGAGGCTGCTAAACATTCTTCTTTAATTAGAACTAATATCTTAGAAAAAAGTAAATTAATATGTGTCTCTCCAGATATGTAAATCACATATCCGTTCCTTACTCTTTTCTAATCTTATGCATAAGGTCATAAGGAGAAACACAAAGGCTCTTAAGCTAGTGAAACTCATATTTCTGTAACTGCTAGCTGAAATTAGGTGGATCCTTGATAGTATATTCTGCAAGATAGTAAGACAACTTTTATTTATTTCGATTCTCATTACAATAAAAATAACATTTAGTAATAATAGAATTTAAATGCATTACCTTTTTGCTATGTCTGTAAAGCCGCTCTTTGAGAATTCAAAACCTCCTTCTGATGTTACTAGTTGTATGGCCAAGAACAGGTTACATAATCCTTACCTATCTTGAAGGATTAAAGGGCCCATATATAGTGCTCAATAATATTAGCTATCACTATTACTATTGTGGTTGTTATTATTTAAGCACTAGGCTAGTTGTTTTAATATACTATCTCATTAATCCCCATTTCCATTTTACAGATTATGAAACCAAGGCTCAGGTTTTACTTCCTAAGAGTATACAACTAGGAACTAGCAATGCTAGGATTGAAACTAAATTCTATGTGATTCCATGTGCTGCATTATTTGGAGTCTTGTGGTGTATTTTAGAAAAGATTCAGATTACAATGTAATTGAAACACGTCAGAGGAGCACAATAAGTAGCTAGAAGGACTCCCACTGGCTAAATATGGCACAATTTAAATATCAAAAAAGGAATGATAATAATAGGTTATAACCCATTGAATCAAATAAAGATCCATGAGCCCACACCGATATAAGTGAATAAATAAATAAATATATAAATATAGAGAAGCGAATGTTCTTCTTACAACAGAAGGTGAATAAATTTGGAAGGAATCACAGGAGAAGAAAGTCATCATTTGGCAACTCACTAGTAATAATTGATTTAGGCCAGAAACGTAAGTGAATATTAAAACTAATGGAGGAAAGTAAGATAAGAAACAGAATTTTTCCTAGTATAAAAATATCTCCCTACAGAATACAAATTATAAATGAGGAAAAAGTAACTTTAGAGTGAAGAGATCTGGTAACAACCATATTAATAAATGCTCTAAGTTATCACCATCAAGGATGGGGTAAATTGACATCATGTGCCACCCAATAGGATGCAATGAAAAGAACACAGCATCGCTGCTGTGCTATCCCAACCCAAAACGTATAACTTATGTCTAATCATCAGCAAACAATTGACAGATTCATGTTAATGGACGTCCTACAAAATGGCTTGTAATCTTTAAAAGTCTCAAGATCATGAAGGTCAAAGAAACATGAAGAAAGTACTCAAGGAGACTGGAAGACATGAAAACTGGGTATGATGTGGGATCCTGGATTTTATCCTTTGCTATAAAGGATACTGTTGGGATAATTGGGCAAATCTGAATAAATCCTCTGCCAAAGTAGAACGTAAGAATTCTTTGAACAGTTCTTGCAAGTTTTGGTGGCTTGGAATTGTTTCAGAATAACAAGAAAAAATAAAAACCTCTGTTCTGAAAACAAAACAAAACTTAGTACCTTCCTTCATTGACTGAGTTAACGATTTTGAAAGAGTCTAAGTCAAAATACTTAAATAACAATTCTAAAATCAATTTCTAATTGTGGAATTGAAACAATTAATTCTGCAGGAAATCAGAGAAATGGGATATTGATATAATCTGAGAGGACATCTAGTATGGACTGAGTTGTGTCTCCTCAAAGTTGATATGTTGAAGTCTTAACCCCCAGGGTGACTATATTTGAAGATAGGGCCTTTAAGGAGGTAATTAAGGTTAAACGAGGGCTAAGGGTAGGGCCCTCATCCAATAGGTCTGGTATCTTTATAAGAAAAGGAAGAGGAAGAAACAACAGAGATCTCTTTCTCTCTGTCCATCTCTCTCCCCCTCTCCTTACAGAAACAGAAGAATGGCCATGTGAGGACACAGTGAAAAGGCTGTCATCTGCCATCTACAAGCCAGAGAGCAAGAGAGCCCCTACCAGAAACTGAATTTGCCCGCACATTGATCATGGACTTCTAACCTCCAAAACTGTGAGAAAGTAAGTGTCAGTTAAGTCACCTAGTCTGTAGTATTTTGTTATGGCAACCCAATCAGACTAGTACAGCATCATGATAAAGACCAAATCTATTGAGGGCCTTAAAAGATGCATGGAAATCAGATGAATATGCTTCAATGTATTGCTTTATCTAACCCCATCAAGTCTAAGTTCCTTTAAAAAAGATATTATTTTAATATGACATCATGCTTTGCATATAGCAGGGAGACACTTTGTTTTAAAAATAAATACCTTTATGATAGTTTAAAATGAGTAGAGAAAACCTGGTAGGTGGCAAGAGGATGTAGTGTGAACAGGACGACGACCCATGTGGACCAGACATGGAGGGGCAACAGGCAAGTCACTTCCTCATAGATCAACAATAACCGATTCAATTGACACTTTTGAATGCATTCGAGATAGAGAAAACTGAAAACAGTAGATGTATAAATTTAATGACTCTACATTAGCTCATTAATTAGTTGGATATAAAATTAAATTTATTCAACAAATATTGTGTGAGCATATTCATACAACAATTTTGTTTTTGTCACACTAGATTTTCTTTCTTTTAGTCTTTTTAGTGTCACACTCTAAAGACTTATCTTCAAGTTCCATGAAGTCCACCTTCACTTTGTGCTTCCTCTCTTCTTCCTTTCCTCCTTCTCTTTCTCTCCCTGGAAATGTATTTCTAACTACACTATCCAGCTTTGTAAACCTTTTGAGAGTGTATTTGGTGTCAAATTCACCACTCTAAATATTAATACATTTTACTTCATTATAAAGTAGTTATGATATTTTTAGCATAGTAATTATGGTAATGCTATCATAGGCAGGGATCATAATACTAATTATCATATCATAAACTGCAAGCTGATTTTTAAACAATCGCTTGTGCTCTCATCTTAATCCCTCCTTTTCTTTCTATTCTGTCTCTCTCTCTCTCCCTATGTCTAGTTAAAGAGGATCTGGAATTCACCATAGGGCTGTAAACTCCAATATGAAGCACAACCCCTTCATTATAAATCTTTTGATGTCTTCGGTTGACATATTTTATAGCCTATTATCTTCTCCATCCCTTAATTCTGGGTGTCCCATGGAATCACACAAACAAACAAAAACTAGATGCCCACACAACTAACCAAACTACTGCAAATTGAAACTCTACTTCCCAGCTGCTATTCGACTCCACTGGGGATCTAACCATACAATTGCTGGGTGATTCCTGAACCACTCATTGAAATATACGCTTCTCATTTTGACACAATCACAAGCTCTTGAGAATTTTCTTAATATTCTTTTTTGTACATTTCTGTGTATTCATTCTCATTTACTCAATGGAGAAACATTTATTTAGAGCCTACTCTGCACACATTTTAGAAGACTAAAGTTGTTTGTTTTTGTGGTAAGATGAATAATGTCCCCATCCCTCAAAAAAAAATGTATTCATATCCTAATCCCCTGAAATTATAAACATGTTAATTTACACGGTAAAAGAGGATTTACAGATGTGAATAAATTAAGGATTTTAAGAGGAGAAGATTATCCTGGGTTGTCCAGGCAAACCCAGTGCAATCACAAAGGGTCTTATATGTGGAAGCAGGAGGGTCAGAGTCAGTAGAAGAAAGAGCCATAGTTTGAAGTAATGGGAGGAAGGGGCCATGAGCCAAAAAATCCATCAAACACCTTGACTTTAACCCAGGTGGACTGAATTTAGACTTCTGACCTCCAGAACTTAATATATTTACGTTGGTTTAAACCTTGAAATTTGTGGTAGTATGTTACATTAGCAATAGGAAACTAATATAATTTTGTTTCATTTTCTTAAAACAACTCTAAAACACTATTTGAAAGACTTTTCCTGTCAATCGTATCAGCAAAGACAGCTGCTTCCTCTATGACAGGCAGAGGATACCCCTGGGGAGACAAACAGACCATCCAATCATCTGAAGATCAGCAAGCAACCATCTTGCACTTTGACAGGACACCGAGCAGCGTTCACCTCCTTCAGACTTTATTTTGTGGTTAAGCAGATATCCTGAAATAAGCATTGGCAACGACAACTGGAAAAAATTATTTTTAACATTTATAAAAAGACTGTCAAGCAGAATGTCCATTCTATTTAGGGGTATTAAATGGGAGTGGAAATGTCTGATCTTTTTTAAATTGGAAAACAGATAAACTTTGTTAAATTCTTTTGCCAACCGTAATTATGATTCTTATAATAGAAGTTAACTGCACTCCCAAGTTTTGTAGCAATAGTAAGACATAATCACAATCACTTGGCATCATAAGTGATGTCAAGCTTCCATTTAGTACAGAGTTCTAGAGTAAGAGATTATCTAAATTAATATTACATTATTACTATCCTCTATTATTTATTAGATGCAGTTAAGTAATCCTAATGTTAGGTAGCTCCAGGAAATATTAAACGAGATTAGAAAAATATGATTAGAATAATAGAAAATATAGATATTTATAAATCATTTAAAATGTCTCTGAGCCCAAGGAAAAACTAATAAATAATGATGGAATCACTGGATTTGCCCATTTTATCCCAATAGCCTGTGGTCTCTGTGCTGGATCTCTCTACACTGAATCTCTTAGCTGCATGCATTCTTATTAATACATAAAGTAATCTGAAAATATTCAATACAATTCCAATAAAGTTTCACTGAACAATTTATGAGTTTAGTTTTCAACTGATGCTATAAATTTCACTGCAAATTTAAGAATCCAACAGGGATTCTGAGGTTTTTGACAACCTCGTGATGTGTTGTCAAAAAAAAAAAAAATACAAAACAAGAATGCTGATGAATCTTTCAGATAGTAAGTATTGGGGCCAGCAATGGCAGAATCCTAAAGGAAAAGGAAACTTGTAGGTTAATGATCTTCCAAGTCTAAAGCTTTAAAAAGGAACATCACCTTCAGAAGAGAAAGGAGAAAAATAGATAGTACATATTTCATCACTAAGTTCTTCCTCCCAGTTGAGACATTGTCTGTACTTATATTCTATTCACTAATTCAACATTTAAAGCAATACAAGTTTTATTACAAAACCAATCTGTTTTCATCATATAACTCAAATGGATACTAAAAGCTTAAATACTCTTGTCCCAGGCTAAAATACCTTGGGAAAAATCTGTAAATATTACCACAAAATGAAATGGGTTAATAAGGAAATCATAATGTCATTGATTGGTATCATTTTAAAATTCTGGTTTTAGGCATTCCTTAAGTTATAATTCTGTGGATGATGACTTTTTATAAGCACTTTAATCCCACTACCAAGGTATTCTTCCATTAGCTATTCTCTCACACTGCCTCCGTTGTTGTTGCCAAGGAAACAGCCAGGAAGCAGGAGTTAAGCAGACTCTTTCATCTGGCGAGAGGATGATGGGAATGGATGAGAGCTTGAGCAAGGTCAGGCGTTTACCGCTGAATACAAATCTGTCATGCCTAATAGATGAAGCTCTTTAGTTTCTGTGCTGCTCAGGCTACTCCCAGCAGCCAAGGAGAAAATAAAAAAGACACTCAAGCATGAATGCCAATCAGCCCGTGTGGGCGTCAGTGATGTATTTACATTTGCCATAGCAGCTGTACTGGGCTTTGCTATTGATGAAAAGATAAATTAAATAGGTGTCAATAATTATGGAGGGTCAGAATCTAAACCCTGAAGGTATTCTAATAAGGGCAGACAAATGGTATTTGCTGATCTATCCTGTTAACAGACCTAAAGCTTCCTTTTCTGAGGTCAGAGTTCAAAACCTGTCATGGGCTCAAATGTATTGAACTGTGAAAACCTTCAATTAGTCCTCTTGTGATTATTTGCTAGGGCCAACAATCTTTTGATGTATGTTGGAAAATGTTACATATCTATGTCTCATTTAGAGTGACAAGAGGTGTGATGCATGATGCAATACATTATTCAAAACTTTTTGTCATCAATGGCGAAGAATTTATATGTAAGTACACTTTATTTTAATGGTATTACAGTTGTTCATATTAGAGATAGAATGTATCTTTTAATCCATTGGTATGAGTCAGTTGGTAGTATTAAAAAATACCTAGATTTTATGTGTGTGTTTTTTCATGTGGGGCATGTACTTATATGTGCAATTGTACAGTGATTCATTTCCTCAACAAGTGCTTCAGGTTCTTTGATATATCAGGATCTGTGACAGGTATTAGCATGAACATATGGAAGAAAATTTACGCTCCTTATGTCAAGGAGATATGGACAAGTAGCCTTATAATTCTAAGTAAAATAAATATGTGAAATAAAACCCAACCAGATAATATCAGTTGACTTCCTTTAACTGAAAGTTAGATTTTGAGTTTCATGAATTCCAACAGGTTCATAGAGCAGTAATAGATTCAGTTTCTTCCTTGAGTCTTTCAAAATATCTATACAGGAGATTTCTATTCCTAATAAGGATTGTTGCAATAAAGCTAAAACATGTGCTATGTTAGATTTATAAGTTATAAGAATGTATTGTTATATGATATAAGTGTATGATGGAGTGCTTGGTTTATACTGTCCATTTTCTAACAATGGAGTAATCACTTATTCTACTAATAATTTATTATTCATTAGCAGCTCTTAGGGAGGGAGTGGGACCCAAATGGAAAGGAAGAGGGTACACAGTTTACAGAGTTCACTTGCTTGAAGCATTGGTTCCCAAACTTGCTTGATTTTAAGAATCACTTGAGATGCTTGTTAAAAATACAGATTCCAGAGCACATTAAATTCTTTATAAGTCTACCAGATATGCTGATAGATAATTAAAAAATTAAAGTATTTTTGTCATTAGGATTAACATCAACACTCTTTCCAAATTTGAAGCCTAAGAAGTCAATTTGATCATTAAAATTAGTCTAGAAATAATGGAAATGTTATTCTATAGCATTCTACTACTGTATTAAATCTTCTAGAATTTTAAAATATTGTCATATACAGGTAGTTCAGAGGGTTCTTAATGTTCTCAAAGTCTAAGATGAGAAATTGCCTGAATATATCAGTCCCATAGAGTTTTGCTATTCAATGGTTTTCAGAATTTAGTAAATCAAATATGTATCTCAAATGTAAAGATACACTACACAGAGTATATGCAATCAATTTGTGTTGATTTGTGTCCCTCAAAAATTCATATGTTGAAATCCTAACCTCCAACATAATGATAATAGGAGGTGAGACCTTTGGGAGGTGACTATATCATAAGGCTGGAGCCCTCATGAATAGGATTAATGTCCCTATAAAAGGGACCCTAGGGAATTTTCTCCCTCTTTTTCCACCATGTAAAGATACAAGAAGTTGTCATCAGTCTGCAGCCCAGAAGAGGGCCCTCACTAGAACCCAATCATCATGTCACCACCTTGATTTTGGACTGGGTAGGCTCACCTAGCCTCAAGAACTATGAGAATAAATTTCTGCTGTTGATAAACCACTTGGTTTATGGCACATTGTTATGTAGCTCAAACTGACTAAGTTTGTGTGTGTGTATGTGTGTGTGTGTGTGTTGTGTGTTTAATTTTTTATTTATTTATTTTTGGTAGAAGTCCCAAAGGAAATATTTCTTTTCATGTTGTTCTGTTGAATGCTTATCATTCACCCAGTGTTTGAGAGAGAAGAAAAACTAGCTAAAGCTGCTTGGATCCATAATGGCTATATGAATTTGAAGTACATGAAGCATGCATCAAATTTATTTGGTGCCTTTGGTTTACTTTTTTCAGCTTCACATGTACCCTGTAAGATATCCCTTTTCTGTTTTATTCACATGCTATGGATAATTGGAGCTTAACTTCTGCTGGGATTGTTCCTTGAAGAATACATTACTGCTTCAATATACAGAACTGGTGTTAGAATTCTGCACCAACTCTTGACATTCCATTAGGATGCAGCTGCCAGAGGAGCTGTTAACAGGATGGAGACCCTCAGTAACCCCAGGATACCTATGGTCTATAAACAAGGCTGTAAATTAACCATTCAGCATGACACCACAGTTTACTCCTTATGGTAGAAATACATCCCTAACATTTTCCTAAACCCTATGGCATTCTAGGTAAATTGTGAAAAATTAAGCTTAGTAACTCAGTTAAACTGGTTAGAATAGTCTTAGCATCAGAAAACATGATACATTCCATAAATCATCCCTCAAAACACGAGTTCTTCCACATTTTCCTACATAGCTCATAATAGTGAGCCAACTTCTAGCACCCCAAAAGAACAGTTTCAACTATCAGAAAGTAAAAGAATGTGCTAGCCTTATGAATTGGTATTTAGAATTTTACCAGACACTTAAATAATGTAAATAACTATTTATCTTTAAAGATATATGTTTGCTAATGGTTTCTTACATTCCTTGCTTTAAGAAAAAAGCAGACTTATTGACCTTCCAAGTGACATCACATGTATGTTAGGGATAATCTCTTTCATTAGGAAAAAGATATTCTTAAATTTTTGTACCTTCGGTGAACATGGGTGTATATGTCAGAATATGAACTCTAGAACAAAATAGCATGCAAAGTAGGAAGGTGAGTGGTAAGAAAGTAGGAGTCAAGGATTCTCAAAGTTGATGCTATTTGAATTGGAAATTGACATGAAATATTTAATTCCCTTGTGGCAATAATACAAGTTAATGAAAAAGAATGATTCCATTGATTAAAAAATTAATTGGCACAAACTTATAGATATACCTATGACATGAAAGTGATTTTAAACTAAAAATGATTTATTATATAATATGAACTTTAGAATAATGAAACAATTAATTCACTGTATTACAGCAAATGACTTCAAAACACTTAGAAAGTTAGGGGAAATTTGCAAAAGTTTAACCATGATACAGCTCTAGAAAAGGGCTGACTTATCCAATGGCCACAACAGGCACCATGCCAAGGGCCATGGTACTTTTCAGGGCCCATGAAGATGTTTTGCATTCTTTTTTAATTAACAGGAAAAAAATTAATATAATCTCACCTGAATTATATTAGTCTTTATAGCAAAGCAGTTATAAAATATAATACATATTTTTTTATAAAGAAAGAACGCTACAAAGGCACAAATACCTCTGGCTCATGAAAGTCATATATAATGTTGTGATTGTAAAAAAAAAAGCCTTAGCTTATTAAAGATGGGGAGGGTACAAGAATGATATCTTTGGTGTTTCTATACTTGATCTTAGCCAAAAGGCCAAGAAGCAATGGTGTTTCATATCCTATCACATCTTATGCATTTCTCTCTTTCAGGAGAAGATGAGATAGAAGAAGAACAGGGGCATAAGAATAGAAAAATTATTTTAAAATATATGAGTACAAGCATTCCATTACTTTATAAAACTAATAATTAAGCTAGTTGCATTACCATGAGAAATGTCTGATCATATTTATTATAAATAATACATAAGTGGATAGAATCACTTAGTAGAGCATATTCACATTATCAAGCATCACAAACTTATCAAGTGTTTTGATTTAATGCTCATTGTGGGATAATATTTTTTTAATATTCACAGTAAGAACTATATTATCATTAACTTTGTTCATAAGAAAACCAAATTAAATGTGACACAAAATAATAGGAAATCATTGCTGAAAGTGATAAAGGCATCATTTTGGACAAACTCAAGGTAGCAATGATTTAAGAAAACATACTTCTGAAGTCGTGATGGCAGAGGTATGAATTTTGTGTAAAAAACACAGTGCTCACTTTATCCTCCTTGAACAATTGATTCTGTTTGCTTTTCATAATTATTGAGCCCAAGATAAGAGAGATTATTTTTTGAAGGAGGACCATTTTGACAAGCACCTGAAAATGAACAGCTTTGTATTGTCTAAGGCCAAGAGCCAGAAGCACATTTTGTAAGAACTGTGGTAATTCTTCCACCTTCCCAGCTAAACAGTTAGCTTTATATTCCTATTTAAAAGGAACATATTTTCAAACAATCAAATAGAAGTCAGCCCTGTAACATATATTGTTCTATGAGAAACTCCACTCCCAATTAGACAGTATTTAAGAAATTCAAGAAACTTGTTATAACAATACCCTGTAGGTTTTTAAGGTAGAAATTTAAGGTGACTAATGAGTTTATTTAACCTACAAGTTGTAATATGAATTTGGCATTGTTTACTCCAATTTATTACACATAAATTATAATAAGGACCAGCCACTGGGTCCTGATATTACTTTTTACTAAGGAACTTAGTAATGACCCTTAATTATTTTGGCTGAAAAAAAATCTCTGCCTAGGTATGGTTCATATTGGTTTTCTCATACATATTTTCTTCTTCAATGTGGTCTGTTTAGTGCTGAATCCTTACTTCACATCTTTATTATAACCCTTAGCCTTCACTTATTAATTCCAAGAAAAGCTACTGAACATAAGAGCTCTTGTTCTTCTGAATCTTAAGGCAATTCCCTGTGGCTTTCCTGCTTTTGTGCATTTTCAGTGGGGATAGTGTTCTTCTGTTCTGGAGGCTGGATTCTCTGAGTACCTGGTTTTAACCTGCTTGGTAGACATTCTCTTCCTGCCCAAAGTAAGAACCACAACAGGATCCCTGGCATTCATAGTTCCATCACTCTCTCAACACAGAGTCCCTTAGTAGTGGTCATCCTTGATATTAACAGAAAACTGCGATTTGCACAATGCTGTTCTGTAATAATTTTCCAAAGTGATCTGAATGTAGAAACACAATTGATTGAAGAAACTTGAACTTAAGTGTATTTGTTTTCAATGGCTGTTGTAACAAGTTACCACAAACTTAATGTCTGGAAATTATACCTATTAATATTTATTATTTTACAGTTCTGTGGGTTAGAGGTCTGGCATGGCTTTTACTGTGTTAAAATCAAGGCATTGGCAGGGCTGTGTTTCTTTCTGCAGGCTTTAAAGATGAAACTGTCTCCTTGCCTTTTCCAGTTTGTAGAGGTTGTCCACCCACATCACTTGGCTAGTGGACCTCACTCTACTTTCAAAGCCAGGAGTGGCAAGTGGAGCCCTTATCACTTCACTCTGATCATTTTTGCCTCCCTCATCCACTTTTAAGGATCCTTGTGATTATATTGGGCCTACTTGCATAATCCAGGATAATCTCCCTATTTTAAGATCACCTGATTACCAACCTGAATTCTATCTGCAACCTTAATTCCTCTGTGCAATGCAACATAATATGTATATTCAAAGGTTCTAAGGATTAAAATGTGGACATTGTTGGGGGACATACTTCTGCCTATATACTGAGTATTTACTCTGTGCATCTGTGACTTCCTTCATAAATTATTTCTTAAATCTACTTAAACAGATCAAGCTTGTGAAGGTTGGTTAAGATTCAGTGCTACATGTGTTTTGTTTTGTTTTGTCTTGTTTTCTAACATGCAGATACATTTTGTGCCATTTTCCATCCAGTCTCTGTCCTTCAAAAACTGACCTATCAATATATATCAAAAGGCTTCTTTGAGCATTGGCTTTCTTTGAGTGCACCCTGTGTTGAGCACCGATGGGAATCTGAGTGAGGAATGAGAATGAATTTGGGGTATTTATTTCTGCATGTCTCCACACAGATCTCTGTTGGCTGGCTGTTTCACTCGAGTGCAAGTCATAACTCTCTTCCAAGTATTCCTCTTTGAAAAGCTCTCTATTCTTCTCTTCTGGTAATAGCTTCCCAAGAACCTACTCAAGGCTTAAGGATAACAACTCCACTGTTAATAGCCCCTCAGTACTGCACTCTATTTTGTGTGTGTGTGTGAGGGGGTTGTGTTTGTGCATGTGTGTGTATGTTCTGCCCATACCTTCATTAATAGTTCCTTTATTTAGTCTTCTTTGAATTGAGTATGCTATTCATTTCCTTTGGGACCCTTATAGTTTCAGACTGGTAAAGACTTGTATTTTATAGCTTATATCTCTAGTAGATACAGAGAATTTTTAAAGAGTTCTTAATTTAAAAAAAAATAAAAGTGAATATTGTTAGAAGAGTATATCTTAGAAAATGACAAAATCACCTTTCTCTTCAGTAATACTTCATCTGTGTCCTGAGTTTCTCAGCCACTTTTAATGCCTCAACCATTTTTCCATTGTATTAAGCAGGGGTTGATCAGAGGTTGAGAATCATGGTGGGAGATTTATTATAAGATTTGATGTTGTGCAATTTTGGGAGCTGGTTATACAGTTATGTAATGTATGTCAGGTTGTTAATGGAGTCTGGTCCTTGAGCCTGAAGTCATCAGGGCAGGAAGTTGGGAAAAGAAGACAGATGTGAAAATGAAGAAAGCAAACATAAACTGCAATCTGCAAAGCTTACATGGAACCCACGAGGACAGACTAGAATCCATATGAATTACTCACCATCTTCATCACCGGCATAATCACAAACTTCTTCCAGGAGTGGGAGTAGCTGAAACAGAAGATCTGGGCAGGACTTGGAAGAACAGTTGGCGAAGGTACTGCCCTGTGCCAACAGGTGACCAGATGAATGGCAATTTACACCCTGCACCAACCTCTAAAATATAGAGAAGTATGGCTACTTGGTGTGGTTTGAATGTTTCTCCAAAATTCTTGTAGAAGCTTAATATCCACTGTGGCAGTGTTGAGAAGGAGGGCCTTTGAAGGGTGACTAGGTCATAAGGGCTTTGCCCTCGTGAATGGATTAATTCATTCATGGATTAATAGGTTAATGGGAGTGAGGCACTGGAGTGGGGTAGCCCTCTCACCATGCCATGCTCTGTGCCATCTCGAGACTCTGCAGAGTCCCCACTAGCAAGGAGATCCTCACCAAATGTGGCCCCTCAACCTGGGATTTCTTATCTTCTATAACTGTAAGATTAAATTACCATTTTAAAAAAAATTATCCAGGTGCAGGTTTTTTGTTATAAGCAACAGTAAACAAACTAAGAAACCCTGTTCCTTTATATCTACTTGGCAAATCTCACACAAAATTTTTCTTTTGGCCCACACTAACCCAGAACCATAGAGAGAAGAGAATTCTGAGAATCAGGTTTCAGATTGACTCAATCCACAGTAAAATTCTACAACATCCATGTTTGTCCTTTGATATTCAGATACCTCTGCTACAGAACAAGGCTATAAACAGTGATATCTGCTGTCATCCCTGTAGCCATTCATTTTTCTCCCAAAGCTTTGAATATCTGGAAATATAGTAGGGGATTTTGACACAACTATCCCAAAATTGTAATCAGGTCCCTATGCACATGTGAACAAAGAGCTAGATTTTCCATAGGATGTTCTCTCAACAGCAGTATATCATCATAAACTCTTTGTATTTATATGGCTTAAAATTTATTTTGAATAGCAAAGAGTTAAAACTAAAAACTAGTGTGCAAGGAATCTTGTCAGTTATGGATAAAACATTTGAGTTAGTGATATTTTTTAGAACACTGAGCATTTCTTTGTTCAATCTAACAATAGTCAACAAAAGGGGGTCTTATAAATTCTTTGTTTTCTGGTATTCTTGACAGTTGCATAAAATTCAGAGGAAATTGACAACATACTATGTACACTTGTAATATTGTCAACATTCATTCATGTTGCTAACCATCCAGGTCATACCTGTGCTGTGCTTTAGACACTCAGGGTTTCACATATCAAAAATCAAGTCTTTTCCAAGGCTATCTGGATACTTGACATCTTTTACAGTAAAGATATACACAACTTTCCATGTATATCTCATCCACGGTCATCACCATGCCATCTCTAGCACACCAATCATCACTCCTACTTGGGACAATTAGAAAACATAAAGCAACTAAGTTTAAGAACAGAAAATTGTTTTAAAACAGCAGAGAATAAAAGATGATGATGATGATGATGATGATGATGATGATGGGTTTTGTTTGTTTGTTTGTTTTGGCCAATGATGTCTTGGGAATATTAGCAGAAGAAAAAGTAAAGGTGATAGAGGACCTTGGAATTGATCTCAAGTATAATTTAGAATGAAGGAAAGTATGGACCCGTATTACAGGGGTAAGCATATCGAGAATCCAGTGAGGTTTAGAGCTTAAGGATCCACAAAAGGAGGCACAAACAGGATAGGCTATGCATGAGGGAGTGGAGACACATTGAGGTGGGATACAGAAGACAGACAGATATTACCAGTCAACTAATCACAGGCAAGAAATCCCAGGGACAATAAAGTTAGCAAATGTGTTTTCCAAAGCAAAATATAACAATTTATGCACATCACATGGAAAGTATGAGGAAAAGGCATCCTTAAAGGTTTCTAGTAAACAAAAGCTTATAAATGGAGTCAAAGCCAAATATCCATCACTACTAATTATAAATACATAAAATGCCATTGATATTGCCTTTATTTAGCATGCTGTTTACTAATTTCTTTACTGAGCAAAAATGCTCACAAAGATTTTCTATATTTATTTTAATTCTTGGCTACCTGATCCAATTTTTGCCCTTAAATATTATATCCCTCAACTATAAATTTTTCACCAGGGAAAAGCTCATTGCATATGAAAATGGACATTAAGGGAAATAATTTTACAGTGTAAAATAATTACCATAACAAAGAAACAATCTGCTAGAGAAAAGGATTAAGAGTTAAATTTTAATCACTGGAAAAAGTGATTAATAATAAAGCTAGATTCAGCCATAACCACCTAACAATTTTTGTTGTTGTTATGCTTGCAAGGCAAGTTTATAGGTTTTCAAATGTGGATTAGACCATTCATTACATTTAGTGCTTTGTATTTTAAAAGTAGAATGATGCTAAAGACCCACAAGACCTGTACGTTGCATAAATTGATAAGGACGGGGTAGTTCAAAGAATGCAGTTGAAAGCCCCCGTTAAAACTTATGCTGAAATAAAACTCTCATTACGGCAGCATGGGGACCACTGTGTTCTCCTTTGACAAGGACAGATTTTAGATTAAGCACTTTTAGATTGTAAATTACCATTCTTGATAGCTGGCCTCCCCTGACTATTATGCCTTAGAGATATGGGACAGACTGAAAAAGTACACATTTCAAGAAGGTAAAAGTCTGTGTCTCAACCATCCCCAATCCCCACACCCAAATTTCCATGTTTCAAGGGAAAGAATGGTAATGTGAAGACTGTTGCATTTAAATCGGAATAAAGAACAGTATAATTACAAATCTGAGTAGCCATTCCTAGAATGATTGGCTGACACTGCTGTTGTCATCCATCACCAATTACAATTACATCCAATTTGGCCACCAGAGATAGGGAAGGAGGGGGCCTGCTTAGGAGTAGTTTCTCCGGATTCATTTTCAAACTTGCAAGGAATTTTATTTTACAAATTATCTGCATACAGCTCAGGCTAAACAATTAATGTTTAAATAAGTTGCCTATGACTTTCTGGAACAAGGAAAAAGGAGAAGTGGAGGTTTCACAGACAGAGGGTGGAGGTCTCTCTCTCTCTCTTTTTTTTTTTTTCTTAATCCTGTCACTCAGAGATAAGACAAGAATATTGCTACCCAATCAATGGCTTTCCCTAGGAGATAGCTGGAGCTTCTAAACCATTGTTTTGTTTTGTTTACAATTCATGCATTTTAAAAATATAGAAACAACAAAATGATCGCATTAGATTTAGGTTAGATTTTCTATCATTTTTAAGAAAATGCATGTATCATATCAAAATGAGTCCACATAGTTACATCATTCAAGCTATAGTAAGCAGGTGCTTATTTCCTAAAGCAAATATACTCTGAGAAATCAATTTGTGAATTCATTACATAAATCCATATTAAACTATTTAGTCTATATTTAACACTATAACAAGGATAGTCAGGGTAAATTAAATGCATTTTATTTTCTAGGTGGCAGAAAGCCAAAGTTAGTCCTTCTACTTCTAATTTATTTCTCGGTTCTAATCTGTGTCTGCTACAGACAGGAGAGATAAAGAGAAGAGAGAAGAAAAAGAAGTGATCATTGCTACCTTCTGATATTTAAGGGCTAATCCAATCAATATGTTCCAGTCCTGGTGGTGACAGTGCTCAGTGGTTATCTTATGCTAATGCATTACCCTTTAGCTCGCTATTCCAAGATGGCAGTACAATACGACCCTTCCTCAAAGCTGGGTAAAATATGTCCAGCAAGGAGGAATCATCTCATCAGGAGGAGAACGACTCACTTATATCCTATCAAGGAACTAAGAATGCATAATAAGGCCCTGTCACACTCTCCCTTAAGCTTTTCATTACCATCAGCAAGGCCAATAACTTACAGAATTCCCGGTCAGCATCAAAAGCTCCTTTTCAATTCAAATGCAAACTGCTAACCATTTCTTCCTCTGTGTTATTCTTTGAATTCTTCTTTCTCTCCATGAGCAGAGTTACCACTCATTTCAGACCGTAATTATTTCTCTCTAGGGATGTTACAAAATATTCTGCATTCATTTTTCTTTCTGTTCCAATCTACCTAACACACACAGCAAAATATGCTTTTCGCAGCCTGTTAATAATTTGGCCTATTTCGATTGTAAATTTTTCAATTATATGCTTTGAGATCTAAATATTTACTTCTTTTGCTTCATCATTTATTATATTGTATCATAGTTTATACCTGGCGTTATCAATTAACCAGTAAAACAGAGTATTTGGCTTTCAAGCCTTGTAATGAGTAGTTAAGAGTCTGCCATGGTCAGGCCATTTATTAGATGCTGGCAATACAAAGATGATTAAGACACAGGCCCTCTACAAACTCACAATCCGGCTCTTTCTGTTAAAACCATTCTTCCTCCTTTCTTCAGCAATGGCTTTACTGTCTATTAGTTAAATAAAAAATCTAGGAATCATCCTATCCTAATCCATCTATGCATATTAATAGCACTCTCCAGGTTTTGAGGACCTTCTAATATATCCACTCACACCTTTTGTACTGCTGCGGTCAACAGCCTTATTCTCTCTTGTCTAGCCTATTGCTAATATACCCTTCCAATTAGTTTTGCTATTCTTTCCAGTTCTTTTTCCTGCCACTGCCAACCTACAATGCTTCCAAAGTTATTAATACCTTTTTAAAACACAAATGAAAGCACACCTTTTATACTTAGCCATCAATATCCCATATAGCTTAGACAAAAGTCCAATTTCCTTTCCATATTCTAAAAGATATTTGGTGATCCAGCCCCTACATATCTCTACAGCCTTACTGAACCAAACATAATTCTCTGAACATATACTTTTGTTCCTATGCTTTGTGTGCAATGTCTCTTCTACCAGCCATTTCTTTGCCCTTCTCAACAGCTTGGTAAAACGATATTCCTTCTTCAAAGTCCATCACAGTTCAGACATCAGCACATCCTCACTGATGAATTTCTCTGATTCCCACAGAAAAAGCTGCTTAAGCCCCTCCATTGTGTCACCCCTCCAGCTTGTGTTTAGTTACTCCTGGGACTCATAATAATTTGTTCTATTCCAAACTTTCCTATTATACTAGGAGCTTAAGCAACCACTTAGCACCTGGGTTTGGAAGGTAGAAATAACTTTTTTCTGGGATAATGTTTTATGTGCAATGAAACTACATACTTACTATGAGGCTTTATTGTTGTTTATATTGCTCCTGATCTCAAAAAGCAAAACGGTATTTACTCCTCTCCGTTGAATTTTCCCCAACTTCATCTGTTCCTATCTAGGCAGGAATGTTAAAGACCTAAAATAGCTGATCAGAATTGGGCTCAAAGGCTTATATTGAAAAACAAGAAGTCGGAATCAAGTTCAATAAGAAAGCAGGTGGTCTGGTAGTCATAAACTAGACATGGAATTCAAGAGATCCAAAGGCTTATGTTTGGGCCACCAATTCTGCTATCTGTGCCTCTTTCTATTTTTGAAATCAAGAGGGCAAGAAAGAAATATAAAATAAGCTACATAGTATTTTTATTTCTTTCTTCTTCCAAGTAAGTGGCATACTGTCAGGAGAAAATCACTTAGAGAATCGTTATTTGTTATTCAAAACAGTCTGTTCTGCTTTGGTAAATTTCCCTATCCATACACTCAGTAAATGTCTTTCAGAACCAAAGGATATTCTACCTCATTAGCAGGTAGGTTATTTAAATAGGAACTGGGCCTGAAAGATATCAAGAAATATGAGAAACTGGCTTTTTTACTTGGCTTTTTTTTTGCTTTATAATGATGTGTATTTTATTTTGAGGATGGATCATTTTTAATTTCAAGTGAATTTTCTTATGTTCTACAAAATATGAAACTCAATCATCTAAATGAAGAAATATATTTTATCAATATTGTCAGGGAAACCTGTGGATTCTTGGTAGATATTTGTCAATACAAAATAACAAAGACTGTTGAGCATTGCACGCATTAGTCATTTAGGCTTATTAACTAAGTATTATTATTTTTATGGAGCTAAATTATAGGTTAAACACTGGTGACTAGATAACTTTTATGAAAGGAAAACTTTCCCTCTCCTTTTTAAAACCTATTTTATCAACTGGAGCTTTTGACTTAATGTGTTTTGTTTCATTTAAAGAAAATAAAACAATAAGTGAAACAGATTTTCAATATAATAGAAACCTGGTCATTCTATGTGGCAAATGGTACCATCATCTTCCTAAAATAGGGTTTGAACAAAAAAACAGTACAGTAAACATTGGCTGTGTTACCTTTAAGGAGTATTAACATGAAGAATAAAACTTTCCTTGAACGGCATTTACTATCTCCAATTCACATTACAGTTTAATGATTTTTTATATATTTTCTGGATATTTTATGAATATTGAATAACTAATATACTATTGCAAGTCACTATGCTTTAATTAATTTGATAATTATAATTAGTTATATCAAATTAATTCTTTATTAAACTGTAGATTTCCAGATAGGAAGGATTATATGATATTCACTTTTAAGACTCTTAAGACACATCACACACCTAACCCATGCTTAGCAATGGACTGTAGCATATTGGGAATTTGCACACAGATCGTTTGGCTGGCATAATCTTAGATACTTTTATTAATTTCAAGATTTTCTCCTTTATTAGAAATTCCCAAACTAGTCTGACTAGACCAAATTAATCTGAAACATTACACATTAATTCTGAGTGGGCTCCATGTGCTGATAACATGTGTGTAGACAGTCACATTATAGCATAGTGGCTGAGAGAGTAAGCTGGGAAGTCAGACTCCTTGCTAGCTGCGTGACCTTGGACAAGTCGGTTGACTACTCTGTCCAGCAGTTTCCTCACTCACAAAGCAAAAGAAAATCAATTGTACCTCCTCCATTGAATGCTTGTGAGATCGATTAATATGTGACTTCAAAGCCCTGAATCAGCACAATGCCCAGGACCAGGCAAGCACAAGTAAAGACTCAATAGTGTTTTCAACCCTGGCTCCCCACTTTGTAGCTATTTGATGTTAGACATGGTATCTTTGAAGCATAATCTTCTAATCTCTGAAATGAGAACAGTAGAATTCTAGACTGGATTATCCTAAAAGTGAATAAATAGAATGATGTATGTAAGGTACTTAGCACATATTAACTGACAAGAGAATGTTTTTGAGAATGTTACTCTCTTGTGTGTTTTTCTTTCTTTCTATATTTATATAAATGTCACTCTAGGTAGGACTGATTATAACTCTGTTGATATGTCCTTTTCCATAAATTAAAATGAGGTTTGTTTTCTTGCTTCTCATTTTCTCATTAGATTGAAAATATTCAAATACAAAAGCCATATCCCCTAAGACCTTTTAAGTGTGCCAAGGGGTAGAGAATATTCTAATAGTTTACTTGGGGGTGGAAGTCAAAGGCAAAAACCCACCCACATTCTAAAACTCCATGATATGCTTTGGTTTATATTGCTTATTGTTGGATGCTCTTTGCATCATCATATTTTGATTTGATTTCAAAAATAAAGATAATATAGTAGTCTTTTTTTTCATTATATATATATATATATATATATATATATATATGTGGGATGGACATACTTAAAGTTCTGACTCGGGTGGGGCAAGGACAACTTAAACATTTGTACCCCTGCAATATGCTCAATTAAAAAAAATATTTCCCCTACCTATCCTCCAGCCTACTCTATGCCATTCCCTCATCCAATGATACCAAAGAAATAAAAATCCCAAATTTCTTTGGGCAATAGTTCATGCAAAAAAAAAAAAAATAGATATAGAGGTAGATAGATTTACATTTAAATTTGTTTTAATAGTTGGGATCTATGTTGTGTGAACAATTATATTCTACGATTTATATTTTATTCTACTATTTATTTACATATTATATGCATACTATGTATTCTACTATATATTTATGTTCTATGATTTATATTTTATATTTCACTTATCACTGTATTATATTACCTCTTGGGGAAACGACAGAGGTTCATGTCACTCTTAAATCCTTAAAGAATTATAGTTTCTATCACATTTTAATTTAATTCACCAATCCAGTCCTTACAAAAACTAGACCAAACCTAGAGGACAACAGTGTACAACCACAAACTTAACTAAATGTACTTCCCATTGTAGCTGCTATGCCAGCAGCTATAAGTCTTTGTTAGGGCAGATTAACATGACCGCCAGTAAAACATATTTAGCCGTAGTGATGTATTCTTTTTCATCCCTATAGTAAAGGATAATCAAAATGTTCTCATTCTCTAGGAATGGAAAATCACTCTTCATTTACAGTCATGCCCAAGGCTAATGCTAATTCTCCCATGTTCTGTTTTAGCAGTCCAAAGGGACCAGGACCATCCAGATATTTTACAGCATATTCCACTTGTCCATTATATTGATAACATCCTGTTAATCAGAGCAATTGAGCCCCCCCAAAAAGCAAATATATAGAAGACTTTGGCAAAACACACATGCTCCAGAGGGTGGGAGATAACCCTATAACAGTACAATGGCCCATCACATCAGGAAAGATTTTAGGGGCAATGTGGGTCAGAACATGGCAAGATATGCCCAACAAATGAAGCCAAATTATTATAACTCATTCTTCCAAACACTAGCAAAGAATCACAATGCCTGCTAGGCATTCGGGTTTTTCAGACAGCGTATTCTCCTTTCACCCATTTACCAGGTAATAACAGGCTATCACCTTAAAATAGATGTTCAGGGTATGAACAAGTATTGTATCAGGTCTAAGCTATGATGCAGGTAGCTCTGCCACTTGGGCCGCACAACCCAGTGGACTCTATAGTATTATTAATAGACGTACTGGTGATAGAAAAGATAAAATCTGTGTGGAGATTATGGTAATCAAGCCCCAATAAGGGAATCACAACATAAACCCTTGTGGTTCCCTAGTAAAGTCATGTCATGCACAGAAATTTTAGAGAATTTTACATCATTTATAAAATGATAGACTATTGGACTTTGTTGAAGAAAAAAATGCCCAACTATGGAATAACCAACTGACCAAGTGGCCCAGAATTTCTGGGTTCTCATGAGCTGGGTTCTCTGACACACTCCAAGTCATAAGGTCAGGCAGGACCATAATGAATTCATAAGTTGAGAGCATTATATTTGGTATCAGACACAAGTGGGACCACAGGGCACAATAGCAGGGGCCCAGCCCCCCATGTTGTCAATCACTATTGTGAAAATAACTTCCCCATCAACTCACACTTATGACCAGTTTACTGAGGAAGAAAAAGATCAAGCTTGGGCAGCTTGGGGTGCTGGTATGTGGGTACACTTAAAACTGAATGGCTGCTACACTACATCTCAATTAAGGATTACCCTGAGAGAAAGTGGAAGAGTGAACTTTTCCCAGTAGGCAGAATGTTTGGTCACCAGGTCACTTGGAGGGAAAATGTTTAGAAAATCAGGAACAAGAAGGTTTGGGGAGGAGGCATGCGGATGGATGGATCTACGAGAGTGAACGCCAAGTTGTAAAGATCTTTGAATCACATGTAAACGCCAGATTACATTCTTCGTGTAAGAGGCACTAAACAGCCATGTAGATGGCACAATTCATCCATGTGACATCAGTCAGCCTCCAGAGGAGCACAGCAGATATGTGGATGAAGAGGCTGCAGTGGAAGGGGCGGAGCCTATGTGCTGCCCATTGGCATGGGTCCTAACTCAACACGGCCCCTGCTACTCTCCAGCAGCTACACCACAGCTGCATACACAGCCTGCTAGCAACAGAGACGAATGCTGAGCTCTCAACAAAACATTATTCCTAAAGAAACCAATTAGCTTCTTTGTGGCATATTGCTTATTTGGACTCCTTCCACTCTGGAAGGGTTAGAAATTCATCTTGACTGGATATTCTTGGAAGGATTTGCCTTTCCTAGTCTCAGAACTTCAGTCTGCACCACCGTCTGAGAGTTCACAAAGTATTTTCACTATCAGTGGTTCACAAAGCCACGTACATGGGATCCCTCGTAACACTGCAAAAGATCAAATAATTCGTTTTATAGCAAAAGAGGTATTGGATATAAATACATGACCATGAGATCTGCCACTCCTATCACATAGCAACCACTGAGAAGCTGCTGACCCGATACAGTGAAAGTACAGCCTTTTAGAGGTGCAGTTAAGGAACCAGACTGGAAATCATGCCCTATGAAGATGAGGTTCTTTCTTCTAGAATGAGGTGTATATCTAAATCAATGATCGGTATATGGTATCATGTCCTCAAAAGGCAGAATAAAGAGACACAAGAGATTAAAGTAGGTATGGACCTGCTTTCCATTAGTCCTGATGACCCATCAGGTGAATTTGTTTCCTGTCACTGTCACACTAGGCTCTGTAGACTTAGAGGTCCTAATTTTCAGAGGAGGAATGCCTCCGTCATCTACCTGTGAGTTATTGCTGCTACTTTGTCATCTCAGGCTTGTTGTACCAAAATACAAGCATGCAAGACAAGATGCCACCCTGGCAAAGGTAATTACTCAAGTTATCAGGGAAGAATATGATTGGCACTCTGGTGATCTACTGGAGTGTCTCTTGCTACTCCATTCCCTAATTTTGATGACACATGGACTATGACACTGTCCCCACCAAGGAAGCCATAGAGACCGGCAGAGATGCCAGCTGAGGGTAAGTGGGATCTGGGATGGGTAAGAGGAGGGAAGAGTACCAGTGGGAGCCTTGAGACTAGCTGCAGTTACACTGGCAGGGCTTATCGTTCATCCCATTGACCTTCTATTTTCCAGGGAATAAGACTAACCAGTATCCTAGAATAGTTGTTTCCAGAGTTTATTATATGAAGCAAAATTTGATTTGAGGGGCACAAGGTGAGGACTATAGTGGATACAGTGGTGTTCCATCCAGATCTCACTTTCGGGATGGCAGCACTCATTCCTCCAGCTGTGGGGAGGGTCGATGGCTTACTGCTCCCTATTGGACCAATCTCCAGTGATTGCCTTCAGCCAAAGACTGCCACCTTCCTCAAGGTCACATCTTCCTTTCAGGGGATAGAATAGCCTGAAGGACCACCCCAGCTCCCAGACTTCCTGTTGGGTCACTTGAGGCCTTTGTTGGGACTGCACTATAATTCACACCTTTAAACTCTGTATGTGACTGCCATTTTATCCTAGTTGTATTGATGATGATATTAGCATACAGTGACAGTTAAAAATTACACCGATATAATTTTAGCTAGTAAATTATATATACCTCTTCTTTTTTTTTATGTCTATATGTTTTTTATTTTTTTTATTTCGGCTTATTATGGGGATACAGATTTTAAGGTTTCAATAAATGCCCATTTCCCCCCCTCCCTCCACAAGTCTGAGTCTCCATCATGACCATCCCCCAGATGGTGCACATCTCACTCATTATATATGTATATACCCATCCCCCTCCCCCCCCACCTGCCCAATACCCTATTACTGTAGTACCTATGTGACCACTTAGGTGCTGTTCAGTTAATACCAATTTGCTGGTGAGTATATGTGGTGCTTGTTTTTCCATTCTTGGGAAACTTCACTTAATAGTATGGGTTCCAGCTCTAACCAGGAAAATATAAGATGTGCTATGTCACCACAATTCATAATTGCAAGGCTGTGGAAACAGCCCAAGTATCCATCAATCCAAGAATGGATTAATAAAATGTGGTATATGTATACCATGGAGTACTATTCAGCTCTATATACCTCTTCTTAATTATTGCATGGATAACTTAAAATTCTCTAATAATATATCAGAAGGGATATATATGTATATATATAATGTATTATGTATATATACATATGTGTGAGTGTGTGTGTTTTATGTATACACACACGTTTCCTCAAGGGTGATTTGTAGGTTAAAGGTAAAAATGTAACAAGTACAAAATCATTTGTGTTCAATGTAAAAATCAACATTCTTCATTTCCACTTTCCCACTATAGAGAGATTAAAAAAAAAAAAAAGACATAGGATAACACTTTTTTGGTGTGTCTACCACTGAAGTATATGATGTGATCAATATTTATGAATCTATGAAGTTTCCATATTATATGGATTTATACTTATCACTGGTCTCGGGACACTTCACATTACTGTAGAATTCATTTCCAATTTCAAAGTCTGCCATACAGCCATATCCTCTTGATTAGCACTGAGCTGGCTTCCTACCCGAAGCACATGCTGAACGAAGGACAAGGTAAATGGCATGCCTTTATTTGCTGAGAAGCTTCTGCCTACGTAAAACTGGCATGATCAAGTCATTAAACTGACGTTGCAAACCTTGCTGCGAATTTTTCCACTAGCAATCATTCTGAGATAGGACTTTTCACTTAACCTTACCCACTAGACTAAAAACCTAAATTTTGAATGGGCACTGTCATTAAAATACGAGTTTATTAATTATTTTCTTGGAGGGTAGAAAAATGTTCCAGGAGAAAGCCATCATTTTTTCTGTCCCAATGCCTGCCTGCTATTTTTCTTAAGACTAAACACAACCAACAGAAGACTTTATAATAGCTAACATTTGTGTAGCAATTTACAACGTATAAATCCCTTTTACATACATTTATTGTACCAAATCTTTGAGACAATTATCTACTGCATTTTACAGCTGAAGAAATAGAAACTTGGAAAGGTTAAGCAATATTGTGTAAGAATTTGTCCATAAATATATTCTATATTGCAATGTATTTTATTTATTTTTTTATTTTTTTTTTTTTTTTTTTTTTTTTTGAGACAGAGTCTCACTTTGTTGTCCAGGCTAGAGTGAGTGCCGTGGCGTCAGCCTAGCTCACAGCAACCTCAAACTCCTGGGCTTGAGTGATCCTTCTGCCTCAGCCCCCCGAGTAGCTGGGACTACAGGCATGCGCCACCATGCCCGGCTAATTTTTTATATATATATCAGTTGGCCAATTAATTTCTTTCTATTTACAGTAGAGACGGGGTCTCGCTCTTGCTCAGGCTGGTTTTGAACTCCTGACCTCGAGCAATCCGCCCGCCTCGGCCTCCCAAGAGCTAGGATTACAGGCGTGAGCCACAGCGCCCGGCCTATATTGCAATGTATTTTAAATCTCTATAAGTAAACTGGATAGGAGTATACAGATGAGATGCAGACACATCTCATATACAAAGTGAATATTACATGGTCAAAGATCAAATAACTGATTTATGTCAAACTTAGGCTATCATTGAACTCCTCTGGAAAAGCATTAGTTTGAGTATCAACATTTCTCTATGGGAAGGGAGACTTTGAGGTAGAAAATAAAAGAGCATACATTACTTACCTCTCATTTTTATTCTTAGTTTTATAAGCAAATATAAATTTATAATTGATTGAATACATTTATGGCCAGATATACTAAAGTTAATAACCACTTTGAAAAAATTGGTTCTGCATCTTATTAGCTACAATTAATTACCAAGTCTTATAAAGGCAAGTGTCCTAGGAAAGCTTATGAACTATATTACCATGACTGAAGTATGTCTCAAAAATACTAAATTGCACTTTTATTCACTTAGACTAAATGATGATAAATTTTGTAGTTTCAATGAGCATCTCAGCTTGTGTGAGTAACTGCATAATGACTCATTTTCTAGTTTTGGTCCACTAACATACCAGCCCAGTACATGGAATTGGCCCTTCTAAATTATTTGAAAGATTCCAGGAACAATTTGATCCCATACTAAATACAATTAAGCATTTAAATTATGGTAAGCTTTCTCATATTAAGAGACAAAAATCCCACTTAATTGACTACCAGCTACTAATATCAGATTAAGAAGTGCATCACTTTAGTTTCAGTTACATTCATTCTTATATACTTGCTTAGGTGCTATTACACCAAAAAATTAAATTCTAACAGGTATTGAAGTGTTAAGAGTAATTGTACAGTTTTTCATTGATTCACACTGAACCCCAGTGAAATTACTATGTAGGGGTCATCATTTAATAAGAAACACTATAATTCATTGCACTTACTATACAATTATATGAGTATGCATCTAGATAATCCTCTTGCCTGTTTGGATTTCTAGGTATTCTTCTCATATTGATAAGGGACAACTCACAAAAATACCCTCAAAAAATCAAAATAATTCTTATTTTATGTCTTGATGTTCATAACCAGACTTAAATCTTCTTGCTAATACCAGGCTATGTGATATACTGCCTTAATAAAATGTTTAAAATTCAACATCTTTTGTAATCAGTAACCTTTTGCAAGAGAGGATAGGTAATTGATAACAGTTCTCATTTTTCTAAATGTCTAACTAACATATTTCTCCTACTACAGTGGCACTTTATTTTTTTAAACCAATGTTAGAGGGAAAAAATAAAACCAGCATTATTTATGCATTATAAAATATGCACTATTAACATGAGACACAGACTCCATATTTATTTCTTATACAGAAGGCATTATTTGGTATCTTGCCCAAGCAAATCTACATTTTGAGAACTATTTATAAGGGCATTTATTCTATTTATGATCATATGGATTTTCCCCACATACTTTGTTGTGCATGGTAGAATGTATAATGAATACAACATTTCTTCCCAGGGAAACTTTATTCTATCTTCACTAATTTCTGCCATTAAATTAAACACATCCCAGACTACATACGCTTGATCATAGGTGCATCCCAGTTCTGTGGCCCCAACTCCCTTGCTCAATAGTCAATTATTTCCAATGACCTTCCACAGCAGACACTGTCAGAAAACTGAATGCCACCCACCAGCTAGATCCAGAATAAGAAACTCAGAGATAACTGTTATCTTAAATCTATCTTATCTTTTGTTCCTGCCTTGCTCCCTATCTCCTCCTCCTCAGCTCCAATAATTGTTAACTTCTCCACTCAGCTACCAAATAGTCTTCTCAATTTAATTACTATCTTCCCACACTCCATTTTATTGGATGATGATTCGAAAGTAATTAATTCATCCATATCTGTTATGCCAATGGGATTCTAACATTGCTTACCTGTTTGCAACTCTGGCTACTGAAACTTCTTATTCCTGTGACACTTAATACATCCACTCTTAAATTCATTTTTGCCAGGCTATTCATGGAATAGTAAAATTACAGCTATACTTAATTTCACTTGGAGAGGGAAATTCTTAACCAACATCCTGCTTTGTCTACCAAAATTAATTAAAACAAACAACAAAAAACTCTGTCCCCAGCACTTAGAAGAGATTAATAAATAATGAAAGTGGTTTAAATTACCTATACTGTTTTAACTGGCATTCACTACCACTTACATAATATGGCTCCATATTTTGATGTAGTATATGCAAAGTCTTAAGTGTGCAGGAAATCATTGTCTGGGCTGTAGGTGTGTGCGTGTGTGTGTGTGTGTGTGTGTGTGTGTGTTCAATATATATAGAGAGAGGCAGCAGTCTGGAACTGTGCATATGGTGTTACAATATTAGCTATATACCATTACTGATAAAACCTCTTATAGTATAGTCATTTTTAAATGCCTTATCTAGAGGAAACCATGTATAATTTCATATTTTACAGTGAACACATTTCAAATCTTTTCCCCCAACTTATTTTCTGGAGAGAATCACAAGTCATTAACTCAACTTAATTAAGTAGATTATGTTTACTTTATTTCCTAAGTGACTAATTGCTAAAGAGGGAATACCTAACTCTATATAAAAAAACTATGCTGAAACTTCATTAGGCTTATGTAAATATCCACCAACAATGGACACAGGCTCAAATGGGTCATTGTCTATACTTCATTGAGAAGCAGATTGTTACGGTTGCCAATAGTAACTCTCAGCCACAGACTGTGGACAGGCCAAAGCTGAACAGCTGGGCAATGCAGGTCCACATTGTGCCTCAAAATATATGGTGACTGTTTATTGACCAAACTTAAACAGAGAAGACTATGTTCTCTCCATGGTCAGTCTCATTGCTTAATTTATATTTATAGCTGGCCTCTCCACCATCTGTGCACACGGCCCATGCTATACCTCCAAGGAATTGGAGTGGCATTATTTGAAGACCTGATTAAATAGCAGGGAAGAAGCAATCCATCATGTATAAGGTGAAAAATGTAAGACAGTCACAGTGGCATCCTGTCACACTTTCAGATTTTTGTCTTCATTTTCTTTTACTTTCTTTCTAATCCAATGCCAAGCACAATAAACACTGACCAAGAGTATAGAAGCCACTGACAACACTCTACCACCTAGATAGAAAAAGAATAAATTATCAAGCTTCTCCGAGGCTGGATCTAGTGAGGAAGGAAATGACGTTTCTGCTGAGGAGACCACTGTCCCTCTATGGACACGCAGACCGCAATGAATCAGGGCCAACGTGAAATGCAGGATACCACTAATCAAAGGCTACCTGTTGAAACCAGAGCTTCCTGGTATAAGCGAAATTGAATGCCTATAGCTGGTTGCCTGAACTCACTGAACTATTGCAGAATTAAAAAGAAGTAGCTTTATTTTTCTCTGGTCATCCATTTTCAAAGACACCCCTGTCAGATTGGTCCTCACATCTTTGACTGCAACTTGGGCCAATCCTCTGGCCCTCTGGTCACCTTAAAGTATTTTAAAAGCCTTATCTTTAGAGTGTTAAAATAAAACAAACAACAAGAGAAAAACCTCATAACACACACACACACACACACACACACACACACATGCATAATCCTCAGTGTGATCTAAAAACATTCACCTGATTTTCATTTTAAAGTTTCTTCCCATTTCCCAAAGCAGGCCTGAGACCAAAAACAGGGACTGGGGCAGCAGGACTGTCTGTCACCTGTGTTCCCAGCCTCTCAGATCGATGTTTCTCCTCTGCTTAGGGCTTCTCCCAGGTCACAGAGGAGAGGATGGATTTGGAGTAAAGAGAAACAGGATGTTTTAATCAGCTTGTGCTTTCAAGAGTCCATGGTCCTGGAAGGCATCCGCATACCTCTTTCTTTGGGGCAGTTCTGTGGCTTCTTCAGAGACTCCCCCACCATAGGAACGTGGTCACAGGCCCTTCCTAAAGTTGGCAAGGCCCTTTCTGAGTGACTTTCTGCCCCAGCTCAGCTCTGCTCCACCCTGGCAGTGTCCCTCTGGTGTCTTTTTGGTGGGACACCCTCAGCAGGCAGGAACTTTGGGGCGGGTCCTTTCAAGAAAACTTCAGCCTTGCTTTCTTCAAGTGGAACTCAAACACTCTTGTTCTCCCCAAAGGTGGAAAGAAAGCTTCTTCCCACTGTTGCTCTCCCCTTCCTCCTCCTTGCATTGTGGACAGCTCTAGTTTTCAGCTTCAAAACGTTGCCCATTTCCCATTTTTGCAATCACTCCCCAGAAATACACACACACACACACACACACACACACACACACACACACACACACACACACACACACAATCTGTCCAAGGGGTTTTCTTGATGTCTGTACAACTTGGCTTATAGAGGAGGGAAAAATATCATGGCAGACTCTCATCCTATGAATTACGGCCCAGAGAATCCTCCATTCCTATGAGCAGTTGCAAGGGATGATCACTGGCCTCTGTCAGTGCTGACAAGTCCTAGGAGGATGTATCTCACAATTCCTTTAAAAATATGGGGTTGCTTATCTCACATGTTTCTCTCAGCTTTATGGCTTTAGCTGCAAAGTCAAGTTTATTAATAGCTAGAATTCTCTTGTTCTACAACATATGCAGCAACCACTATTAGCTTAAAGGTGGCCATATATTTGATACTAATGATATGGTGCACTGTTTTTAAAATGTGGCTCACATTAGAGACCCTGGTTTTAGAAGTACGTTTTCTCCTACTTATCCATTACTAGCTCAGCAGAAAAGAAGGTACTTGGTCACACTAATGAAGTTACAATAATACTTATATGTTTATATACACACACACTAATATATACATATAAATAATTTGCTAGAAGGAATATATCATCAATACACAACTGTCCACTTTGATTAACTATGTAATTCTGTATCGACTTTGAGGGGCAGGGAAAACAATATGGATTTTACAAATGGGCTGTGCACAATGGTAACTACAGGTACTGGAGCAAAATTCCCACCATCTTACCAGGCTTAGGGACAATGAGCTGTGCGCTAGTCTGGGCATTTCCAGCCTCATTTTCAGCCACACATTGATAAAAGCCTTCGTCTGACTTCACTACCCCGAGGATCCGTAAGTTGCTTCCTCCCTAGGGAGAAGAAAAAGCAGGTGAAATATTTTAAAAAGCAAAAATCTCAAGGCAGCAAAATGAACTTAGACCAAAGTTTAATAAAACATCACAGAAGAAACAAGAGGGGAGACCAGGAGGATTCTCACTCAGTCTCATAGATACGTCCTATGCCACCTGGGAAATGTCACACATTCCCAATTCTCTTTTCTGAGCGCACAGGCATCAGTTCAAGCTAGCTCTGCAGTAAAAAATATGCTGACATAAATACACATCATCCTTAAAAATCTAATGAGCAGTCAATGGAAAGATCTTTTACTAGGTACGGAAGAAACAAAGATTAGTGCCCAAAGAAATCTCCTTCTTTTATTTTTTATTGAAGGAAGCTCAGTTCAGTAACTGCTGAGGGAAAACAAGAAAATGAAACAAAAACACTAATCTTTGCAACTTCTAAAGGACAAGAAATCAAGGTTGTATATTTTCTGAAAGTGTTTACCCAGAAAAAATTTCTAAAAAAATCCTTTAAAAAAATGTAATGGCATTTGACATATAACCTTTTGGAAGTTTGGAGAAGGGGTATGGTGGATATTTTTTACCGGTATAGTTCTTGTTGGCCAAAATGTTTCATTTTCATAGATTAAATATAGCACATTAGCTTCTTTTTTCTACAAAGTGAACTACCATCTTTTTCAAGGATGGATGATAAAATGATCTAGAGATAGCATTTAATTATACTAACTCAGTTTATCTTCGATATTAGTGTAAGAATTAGTTCAGTAAGTGAAACGTGTTAAATCACTTCCCCTGAAGTCATTAAGAGATAAATATTACCTCATGGGGAATTCTTAATTGTTTTTAGTGTCTTGTAGTCAATTCTCAGCTGATGTAAAATTCTTAGATAAAGCGGGCTAACTTCTAATTAACAATTCTCATAGAAGTTACTATTTGTGCTCAATGTTACATGTGCAGCAGACAATGACTCTCAGATTTCTGGAGCTATTGGGGAAATATTTTTAAGCACAATTTAACGTGAATAGGGCACATACTGTACATTTTCTTTCACCTTAAGAAAAGCAGAATTTAAATAGGTTGGCTGTAATGAGTCATGCTGGGAGAAAGATTATATTCAATCTGTAGAAAAAATAAATGTTGCATTTTATTATGCGTCCTTAAAGGCACTCAACAGTTTCCTTTATATGCAAGTAGCTTATATTTTAGGCATATACAACACTTTTTAAGTTGCCCAATGGCAGGTCATTTTTTAATTCAGTGGTAGTGAAATAACATTGCATTTAACAGAAGTAATGGATTGGTATGGCATTTAAAAGTTATTTTTTTAAATCTTTTTGTTACTCTACTCCCAACCAATTAAACACATACAACTAAAAGTGTAAAATGATAAGTGGTGATAAAAGTAATAAAAATATACTTTATGGATTCTTTTTTTTTCTTAAGAAATTTTATGGTATGACAAAATACATGCACAAAAGAGTATGAAAGTTTCTGAAAGTTGACTGTGGAAGAGGCATTTAGCAATGAAAGCCAGTGTAATATCATGGAGAAAGCTTGTGTCTGGACAGGATGCCTATGCTCTGGTCTTCATTCTGCCTGGATACCTGACAGCTCTTCTGTGACAAAATCATGTCTGCATCTCAGAGGTTACATAAAAGTGCACCTAAAGCCCTCTTCTTTAGCTGCAAAGTTCTTTGACATCTAAAAAGTGTCTTTTATATTTCTCATATATTGATATAGCTGCAATCTGAACTTCCAGTGCTAACTACACCTACAGGAGAGTTGCATAGAGCATTTCCAAAAGAGCAAAGAATTCTGCTGGTAACAGCAAAAACAACAATAATGGAAGGCATTGAGCACTTGCAGTGTAGCAGGACAACAGCTTAGTGAATACAGTACTGTCATCTCTATTATGTCCCTACAATGACAGGGAGAGAAAGTGAGCTAAAACTTATAGGAAACTATAACAACTATTTCTCTTAACTTCAATTCTTTACAATGTTCCAAATTGCAAAACAATATGAACTCTGGGTCTCCATGGCCTCTCTACCATAGCCACCACCACTGCCACCAGCGCAAACATTGTCGCCATCGCCACTGCCCTTCTTAACTGTTCATGTAGGATCTGCTGGTCCTATCTGGCTGGGTAGCAAAAATAAGCTATCTGTATTATCAAAGTAAGACTACCATAATCATAAGTAGTGTACATCTTATTAAAACCTTATTAAAATGGGTAAAACTCAAAGAAGCAAGAAAACCCTGGCTGAATACAGCCTAGAACTAGGTTCTAAACTCCATTCGATGAACCAACCATGAAACTACTCAGAAAGTCTTATTCCCTCTGATTTTCCTTTGTTTTAAAGTCTTATCTGTAAGACCAGGGACCAGACTGCTTGATTATTCTTTATTCAGCTCAAAAATTCTTAAGTCTAAAAAATCATTTGCTTTATTAGAACCATTTTAACACATCATAAAAATTTCCAACAGGAACCTTCTTCCGAAGAAAGAAAAGCAAGTGAAAAAAATAGCAAACAATGAATGGAATTGTAAAGCTAATATGAAAAAAAAAAAAAAGATAATTACCACTATCTGAAAATAATCACTAGGAATGACCACATCTCCATTCTTCATCCAATTCACAGTGGGCACAGGCTTTCCCGAGACTGCACATTCAAACTCAATATCCATGCTTTCATAGGCATAGAGATTGGAGGGGTGATTTAAAAACCATGGCGGAACTGCAAAGATAAAAAAAAAAAATGTGAGTGGTAGAGATGTGAACTTGCCAGTTGCTAAGGTCTTCATTGAGTTAAAAACACTGCTCTGTGATAGAAACTATTTGTAATTCAAATCATTCCCTAAACCCTTAGCTTATTATACAGAAACTACTGTAGAATAAATCTTTTTCCCCCCAAATGCAGTTAAACAGTTGCAGTTAATGGTGTTTCGCCACAAGGAAAGAAAAGAAAAAAGCACTTTTGGAAAAAAATACATAATAAACATTCTGAATACCCAAGTATTTGTATATAATTGACCTATACACCGTAAACTACGTAAATCTATGGAAATTATACTGATGAAGTAAATAAAGGAAAGTGGATGGGACTGAGACATTCCAGAGGATAAGACAAGAAAGCTCAGTTTCCCTATCATTCTAGAGTTTCATCAGGATTTATTCAATGAGATGGACTCATTCTCTGTTGAAACTGGCTGTAGTGATAGGGAACTAAAAATGACTGCATTATCTTTACTGTTGATACATTCCTATTGTCTTAGCAACTATTGCTATCTATTATTATACTATATTATTATTTTCTTAACAGGATATCTGATATACTAATTTAATTTATGTTCTTAATTACCATTACACTAGTTACTCTCTCATGAAAATTTGCAACTGAAAGAAAATTACAAGTATACCACATCTTGGCTAATGAAACTCTCCAGCTTAGTCCCTCAAAACCTTGCCTAGGAGAGGAAAATTTTTAAAAACTAATGTTTATCCTCTTCCATCGGGAAACTTTGAGTGACGGCAGATTTGAATATTCATGTTGCTTGAGAAGTCAGAATAAATTCACAGTGAAGTAGTAGCCATCATCTCCTTTCACACAGAAGATGCATATGTATTTTTAATATCTGTTTTTAAAGGTTGACTCTGGGTTTTTTTTAATTGTTGTTGTTATGCTCAATGAGTAATCAGTGCTAATTTTTTAGCTAAGTAACTACTAGATTTCAATTTTTCCAATTAGCAGCAAAACTTTCCCCTGACACCGGAGTGAATGTTCAATCTTTGATGGTCACTGCCTTCTAGAAAAGTGAGAGAGGCAGTAGAAGAAGCTCTCAGGTTTTAAGTTCTAATTTTTCCTACTGAAAGATCTCTCTCTCTCTCTCTCTGTATTATTTACCTGATTTGCAACCAAATATTTGGACCTCTAGTACTAAACATCATTTAAATTTTTTTATTTTTTGACAAGGGCAAATTTATTTAGATGACTTGGCTGGGAAGCATTAATATTCATGGCCTAAAGCCATAAAAAATGTGTCTAAAAGTCATTCTAAACAGAACATGTACCCATCGTGTACAGGCATATAGGGCTGAAATTATTTGTTATTGATATTATCAGTAAAATTTGATTTTTTGATTTCTTAGTTGAATTCACTGACAATGAACCAAAAGACATCAGAAATACTTATTGAATGCCTCTGAGCAGATATATTAGTTGAGGTTTTCAATTCTGTTCTCAGTGTTACCGCAGGTTTTGATCAAATACTAGCTGATACTCAACATTTACTGAGAGCTGACAATGCAAAATTTATTAGTCTAAGCACTTTATTATTCTCACTGCCACTCTCTGAGGCGGGCTCTATTATCCCCATTTTAAAAATGAAGAAATTGAAGTACAAGGTGTTTAAATAACTTTCCCAAATTACCTAGCTTGTACATTGTGAAGCCAGACAGTCTGACTCTCTGTCTACATTCTGAACTGCTTTGCTATAATTGTCTCTTTTGCCACTTGAAAATTCTGGTAGAAAGATAATGCAATAATATCTCCTGAGTTGCATAATGGAGATAAGCAATTAGAGCCATTAAAAAAAAATAACACCTTGTTTTCTATCCCTCATCTCCCTTTAAGCCCTTCTTTCCCAGTGCCATGAAAACTACTTGAGTCTGCTCAGCCTTAGTGTTTGCTTTCATCAGAATTTCTAGAATCATTATGTCTACACATCAGAGTTTATCAAAATTTGGCTCACATCCATTAGTAGATCTTGAAATTAATTTACTAGGTTGAGACCAAAATTTAAATATGTATGTTCATGTTGGTGGGGGAGGGAGGGGTAGAGAAAAATAGGACTAGAAAGGATTAGGAGTGTAAAAGGAAAAGAGAAAAGGAAGAGAAGAGAACACCAAATTTATATTGAAGAAGAGAAAAGAGAAGTTTCAAGAGCTCAAACAATAGAGCCAGACTGGGCTGGGCTTAAAGTGCAGCCCCCCCCCCCCACTTACAAATGCCTATGGTACTATTCCTATCTATAACTTGGAGGTAAGAATTGAGGATAATGACAGTTAATGCTTCTAAGTAACAGTATATAACTGTATATAAAAAAACAATAAATAGAAAAACATATTAGTTATCTAGAATAAATATATTTTTTGTATTTTATATAAGCATACTTACAAACATTAGTATTGCATATAAGAAATACATAAATAAATACATAAGTATATGTGGGTATGTCTGTGTTATGTGAAGCCTATTATTGTGTTTTCCAATTATGTTATGTCCTGAGACACTGCCTATGGAGCAGCGTTATCAGTCATCAGTGTACTATGTGATAAGGACAAGACTAATGAGTTATCTTCATATCTCAGTGCCTAGTACAGTGCCTTACCCTCAGAACATGCTCAAAACAGATTTTCTGCTGATGCTAGTAAGAACTAAAGTAACAAAATGTACATTTTCACCCTTTGCTGTGGAGATATTGGTATAAGATGATGATGAGAAGGAATTTGGACATCATGGAAACCATATACCTACAAAATAATATGATTTTCTTATCATGGGAAATAAATGTCAATGAGTAATGAGAAAAAGTAAAGAGCAAAGAATGATGTACCATTGCTATTTGGAGAATAGATTGGTTATATGTTATTTTAGTGCACCTTTCGTAAATACTCGTAATGCTCATTCTTAAAGTTCTTCTCTGTTTGAACAAAAGGAATTAAAATACCTGACTTGCAAAAGGGCCTTAAAAAGGTATAAATATATAGGCATGTGTTCGATTAGGAATTAAGTAAAAGCTCTTTAACCTTGCTTTTAAATAATGCATAACCAAATTGCTGCCCACTTTCTAAACTTATTAACATACTCCTTACATATACCCCTTGGCTCAATCAAACAAGAGTACATGGCCTTTTTCTAGTTTCAACTATTTTTACCTTCTATTTTCTCATCCTGAAATGTTTTCCATCTTATCCTAGAATATAGACACCCTACGTATCCTCCATGAATCCACTTCAACAAGGACATCTTGACTTTTCTCTTGAAAAATTTTCTTTCCTTTTGGAAATCCTGTGAGATTTATTTGTATTGATTTATGACACTTGATTTGGTTTCTACTACATTGTATTTATTTGCACATTTGCATTACTTTAGCACTAGTATATGACTCTTCCTCTGTCATGCTGACTTGATGAATTCTTTACATCCACTAATATATTTTCTATGATTACATAATTTTAGAAGAGAGTGGACAAATGAAGTTTACTCCGGTTTCTCTCATTTGCCTTCTTTATTTTTTCATTTTTTCTGTGATTAACTGATTAGAATCTAGTCATCCCCATTTTAGGATTGCTTTCTAGAATTTAAGATCTAGGTATATACCACATTATGACTTTCACAGCTCTGGAGTTGTATATTCCCTATACAAATTGAAAAAGTCATGTCTAGTTAAAAGGAAATGAGAAATAGCATTTTTTTTATTATGGCTTGACACAACTCTCACTATATCACTTTTCTTCTCTAAATATTGTCCATGAGCTTTCATTCTCCACAGAATAAGAAGCAAGCTTTGGCTTTGTATTTAGTAACTCGCAGACAAGTAGAAATTTACTGACTCTAATCTTATTTCTCACTCTTTTTCTAAAGAATCATCTACTCCACCCAAATTAATCCTACTTGCTATAAATAAATTATTTAATGGTTAAAATGGATATTTAGGATGATATAATTTCTTTATTTTACAAATAAAGAAATTGACTAATGAGTAAATATGATTAATCAAAGGCTATGTATATATTTCTTCAGCCTATTTCTGATCATGGACTCCTGCCAGGAATTACACTCCTTTGATGATGCAGATTCTCGTTATTTTCCAAAAGGCAACTTAAATTCCCTTTTCCTTAAAGTTTTGTCTTTCATTAAGATGACAGTGGGTTTTTCTGCTTCTTGCAGTGCTCTCTCTCTATGCCCAATTTTCATACTGCTTATAAGTTATCTTTCACTTATATCATTATTTACCAAGCAGATCAAGGTTCTTAAAGGTCGAGGCTGAAGCCTATGTTTCTATGTTACATCCTTTTATACAACATTACATAGCTCCATGTTCTCCTACTTATGTGGAAGGAATAAAAATCACTACTTTTAAACTATTGGTGGGCAACAATTTCCTAATAACTAAGGAAAATGAAGTACCATAAATTTTCAAGTTTATCAAATTACTCCATTTATGTAGTATTAGTCCATTTCAGAGAATAGCTTAACATACATGTATAATGTTTCAACAGTTTCAGGCAAGGTATTAATTTTAATTATACTTCCCTTCTTTGGATAGAATAAAATTCATGGCCAGAAATAAATTATTCAATTTCCATCCAATCTTTGTTTCCTGGGAGCTCTACAACTACTGGTACATACATTGAGAAATATTTTTATGTGAGGGTTGAGAGAAGAAGGAATCGTAACTAAATAATAGAAATGCAAACAAATATAGTTATGTTCTTAAAAATATTTGTCAGACTCAGAAATGATTAATAGATAAGAGATCCCTCTGAACTGCAATCATTAGAATTATACAAATAAAGCTTAAATCTGGGTTAATGTTTTTTTCTAAATTTATTTTTATTTTTGAAAGTTTCTATACTATGGTTAGTCATTTGAATTTGTAGAATAAAATTTCTTCTGTGTTTTGAGCCCCAAAATCATTTCCAACAACCTAAATAGTATTATGGGTGTTTTTTTCTCATAACAGATGCCTCATATGTATTTTTAGTAACACCCCATATTGCTCCCTAATCTTTAGACTTGCCTTCTAGCCTTTTTTCTTTACTTTTAGATAAATTATACTGTTTAGTTGTTTTTTCTAGTTATTTAGGCATGCAATAAATGTAGGTCAATTTTTAAACACATAATTAATATTATGTGTATTACCTGGGCCTTGAGAAGATGCTATACCTTCTAAGGAGTTACCCCATCTCTTTGAAATGACAAACAATGCATTCTTAAAACCATGCAGGTGGTTCAGATTAACAATAGGCAGTACAAATCACTCTGGCAAAAGCTCACCAAGAATCAAGGAAAAAAAGAAATTGGTGAGATTTTATTGAGAGGAGAATAAAATGAGATGGTCCTTGAGTGGCTGAAACTCTAGGTTGCAAAGGGTGCAAAGCCAGTTTCCTTGGGGCCATGCACTTTCTCTACCTCTCTCTAGGCCCTTTGGACTTAATTAGTTCATTTGTTATTGAAATAGTGGACATAAACCCATTAGTCTTTTCTGTGATGCAAATATCTGAAAAGACTAACCACACCAAATGTCCAGAAAGCATTTGCTGCCAAACTGAGCCATCTCTATATCTAAAACAAATGGTTTCTTCCAAGCAAAGCAGTATCACAACAGTATCAACAGAGAATTTCACTTTAAGGAGTCATAGTTTCATATGTAACCACATTCAGATTACTACAAAGAAAGCCACCTGACATTGAATGTAGGTTTAAAGATAACATGCCAAAGGAGGGGAAATATTCTATTAATATATAAATTCAAGCTTCTCTGTTAACTATATCTTAACAAAACCCTATTTCTATATGTAACTGTATTTCTAATAGACTGAGCAATTTAGAGATGGGAGAAGATGGGAAATTGTTTCCTCACCCAATAGTTTCAATTCTTCCTGCATGATCTTTTTTTTTTTTTTTTTTGCTAAAATAACTTCTCTTCAGCTAATGTAATCTTTAAATGCATAATCCTTCCTCCTCCTTCTTTTTTTTTTTTTAGTTTTATTTATTTATTTTTGTTTGTTTGTTTTTACTTTTTTTATTTCAGGATATTGTGAGAGCACAAACATTTTGGTTACATTTTATATCATTGCCTCTCAAGCGGAGGTTAGAAGCCTGCCCTTCCCCTCCACAATGGATTTGTACTTGTCATCAAATTGGTACTGACTGATTAACACAATGGTGCTCACATGGTAGTAATATTCTCCAGGGATGGGTGGTTGGGGGAGGTAAACTCACAACAATAAGACACGGTTTCCTTCCTTTTCTTTTAAACGAGGTGTCGCGATGCATCTTCTGCCCAATCCAACACTTTTCTCCAGCCCTCTTCTTATGTGACAATTGACTTGCAATCTGCTTAACATTTCTCTCTAGTTTGTTCTTTCCTACCTATATATCTGTTCTCCCCTATAAGACTGGTTGCTGAGATTTGCATCTGATTCTCTATATAAATGTTTCACACACACCTATTACTCTCCTAAGAAAAACGTAGGTTAAGGTAAGCTGGGTTCTAGCCTTAAATGATTAGAACATATTTAGAGTTTTGTTCTGACTGGAGTGTCTGTTGGTCTTGAAAAATGTCTTTTAAGTTATGGATTTTACTTTCAGCATTTTCTATTCAATGAGGTGATTCAATCTAGTCTTGCAGTGATTATTTCCATGAAAAAGGGTGCTTGGGTGCTCTTACAACTGCTGGAATGTGCATACCTTTTTTCTCAGACATATGCATAAGACTAAGTGGGATATTTAATTATATATATTTTTTCTCAAACAGAAGTAAAAATATCACTACTGAAATTTACATGACAGAAGAACAGGTTACTCAAGAGTAATTCATCTCATTGTGGCATCAATTTGGATGTGAGCAAAATTAACTAAGCTACTAACTTCATAAGGACAAGGACTGCCTTATTTATCTTTGTGTCCCCAAGGCCAAGCATGGGCTAGGTGCTCAATAAATATTTACAGATAAACAGGCATCTATGTGGGTCAGTCCTCACAGGCCACCCCCTGGGATTTAGTCATCTTCTGGACGTTGATCAGTAATGGCTTTGTAAAATCTAGGTGAGAATAACACAGAAACAAGGGTATGCTTTTCTTCTAAAGATAATACCAAATATATCAAGGAAATATTAGAAGTATCATATTGTAAGCTATTCTTCTATCACTGGTAAAGACAATATTTTAATCATCTTAGAGAAATGAAAAGTTAGGCCTTTTGGATTTTATTTTCCATACCCTATTAGTACTACTTATGGTGAGCTCAATTTGCTGAGAAATTCTTCCATCTATCTAAGAATTCTGCTCTATGTACCTTGGGGATGAAGAAGATCTTATCCTTAATCTCTTCTTTAGAGTTTTTCATATATGCTAGGAAACTATTTTAGACCTTTCCACATAATTTTCTTTATCCAGACAAATAATATTATTACCCTTCCTCAGTTCCAGCTCTTTCTGAAATCAGAGTTGCTTCTCTCTAAATCCAGACTAAGCTTTCCATTTCTCTCTTTAATTGTGGAGCCCAGGGCCAAATTGAGAGAATGATTTTGTGAGGCTTAAACCACTAATAAAAATAATAGGAGGGTTATCTCAAGGTCCTAATTTCATATACCTACTGAGACATCACTGCCATGCTTTGGTTACTATAGTGGATGGAAATGTGATCCGTATACTATCAGTGGCCTTTAGTAGATATTGGTAACTCTCCAATAATTAAGTCATATTAAATTAAGTCAATTAAAGCATAGTCAACTGCAAATAAATAAATTAATTAATGAAAAAAAAAAAAAACCCTAGGTGTTTCTGGAGTAGAGCAGAAAGGCAGAGGAAGATTTAACTCCTTATCTGTTCTTAAACACCAGAAACTGCCCTGGAATTTGGGGAATAGCCTAAGAGTTCTTGCTAACACTTCCAGATGTGAATCAATGGCAAATCTATGAAGAGCCTCATGTTTTCCTTTTCTGATGGGAAGAAGTTGCAAGGGCTGTTGAAGAGACACACAAGAGATACAGCTGACCTTGACTAAATGGCAGCTCTTGGTCAACCCATGAACTGAAGAATTGATTGAAAACCCCCTCTTCCACAGATAGCAATGGGAAACAGCCCCAGCCAGTAAAGGTAACCTCTAAAACGGTTACCAGAAACCTCTGGTTACCAGCAAAGGTAATCTCTAAAGAGGTTACCAGCAACTTCTAAAAGAGGTTGAATGCTGCTTCCATTAAACTTATTTCCCTAACATCCCTGTTGGTTACTAACAAATGCATAAATCCTGAAACATCCAGCCTTCAAACTGGAGCCCAAGGTTTCTCAAGAAGGGGAGTAAATATGTCTACAAGTAATCTCTACCATATTAGAGCAAATAGAATGTCTGGAAAGAGCCACTCACACATGACCAAGATAAAATACATACATAGTAAATGTGGTAACATAATATAGCCAACAATCATTACAGACAGAGAAAGAGAGGCATGGGGAGGGAGGGAGAGAGGAAAGAGATTCAATGTGAAAAACAAAGAACCTAACCCAGAAGAAAATACAAGGGTAGAAACATAAGGAGATTCCTCATGTTGCTTCAGATAATGGATTTGCTTAATACGAAAATAAATTCAATAGAACTAGAGGTCAAAGAGTAGATGATTAAACAACAGAATGAAATGAAAGAGAGTTAGCAGATCTAAGGAAACAAATCAAGGACCAAAATAATATATTTAGAAAACCAGTGCATAAATTAGAAAGCACGAATATCATAATAGACATCATCAAAAATCAAATTACCAACATAGAGCAAACTTGAGACCATCACAGTGAATGCAGATGAAAAGGCAAAGGAATTAAAACAATTAGGGCCAAGTTTATAAAGAAAAAGGAAAAAGAAAGATGATGTAATATTAAGATAACTGGCATTCCTGATGCTGTGAGTCCCCAGATGGGACAGACAATAGATTCAAAGTAAAATAATAGAAAAATTTTCCCTGAAAAATAAATCTAAATTTTCAGATTGAGAAACTATACTATGTTTCTGGGGAAGTGAATATATAATTCTCAATAGTGAGATATATCTTATTTAAGCTATTGATTCTTAAGGGTAAACAATTATTTGAACACACGGAAAAGTCAAAATCAAAACACATGTACTAGGGGTGAAGGGGAATCAGATTCCTAGATGTTAATATCCAATATCAGAAGGCATGGAGCAATATTACCCAAGAGGATCATACATGGTATTTTATACACAAAGCCAGATTCTCAATGATGAAAGTGCTCAGAAACCACATTGCTTTTTAAAATAAGCTTAACAACAAAATCCAGGCAATTAAGAGTACCATTCAATTAAAAACTTAGGCATTGTGAAAAGAACTGATGCTAAGTATTAGATGCATTTGTATATAGAAATAAAAGTTAACACAATGGAAACAATATTTATTGAAGAGGATGCCACTATACTCAACCTAAACAGGGTAAAATGAATATTTTAACTACCAAAGATCCAAAGGTATGGGAATGACAGGATGAATGAGAAGGCAAATCCCTGCCATGAGAGATGTTCTCATCCTTCATAGCAGAGACTTCAACAATTTTGACATAAAATAGAAATGTGAACTTTAAAAAGACTCAAAATGGCATCTATAGCATATTATTACATTGTTGTGAACATATTTCTACCTCTCTAGCCATTTGTTAATGCACATAGAAGGATGCATGGAATTCGGGAAGACTTTTAATTCACATGTTATTTTTCACAAAAATAACAACATTTTGAAAGGTGTTTTCAAAAACATCCTCAAAGCCAATAGGCCAAAGTGCTACAGTAGTAGTGCATGTATGGCTATATCTCTTTTCCTTTTTTGTATTTTTAAAATTTCCAACGATTACAAAAATATTAAATAAAAATCTACCTGCAGAAAGAGTTCATCACTGTAGCTTTAAGTAGTAGGAGAAGCTATTGGAAATTGTAAGAGTTTGTGTAAATAGTACATAAGCCATAAATAGCTGGTAAACATATTTACCTTCTTTCTCCTTTTCTTTTATTATATTTTTCCACTGGGGCTTGGACAAACTTCAGAGAAACTCTTGTTGCTAGTGACAAGCACATAAACCCTTGAGGGAAATCACGTGGGGAAAAGAGCAACAAAAGGGTTTTCTACCTCCAATTTAGTGAAGGAAAACATACCCAGGAAGACCTGGGAAAAGGCAATGGATGACAAAAGGAGACTCGGGGACTCTGTCTCCTAATTCTGGCTGTATTGCAGAAGAATCCGTGTTTGCGAATTCAGAATATTACTGTGTCATTGAAATGAGACAAGTTACTGCACTTTTCTTGAATTCAGTTTCTCACTTTGTAAGTTTAGAATATTGAATTGGAATCTGTGTTTTCAAATTCTTTGCAATCCCTTCAAGCGTTGCTGGGGGTGGGGTAGCTTTGATGTTCTCTCTCCCAACTCTTTAGCACCTACACACAAAATAGTTTCATATTAATCTATTATATGTATACTGAGCTTCCACATTAACTTAAAGTTGCATCAGAACATAGTTTGCTGCTAAAACAAAGTAAATTATCTCCAAGCTTTTTTGTTCCAGCTTTACAACTCTGTGAGTTTAACATGCAAGTGTGTATGGATGGTCCAATGCTGTTCAGCATAAACAGTTTACACAGAGTTGATTTAGAAAAGAAAGAACAGGGAAAATGAAATTGTAAGTTTGATTTTTATTCTGCCACTAAAATAATATTTGTCTAGCACTAATGCATTGCTTACAACAATAAATACCAACCTTAGTATCTCATAAAAATCACAGAAAGTGACTCAAAGGCAGATCAAGGGTATTTAGTTCAACACCTTTTTGAAAAATGATAATATTCCTTTCAAACCAACACTTACATAGGACTTGCTTTTTAGATTACTTGGTGAAAGGATACTTCCAGCATTGAATATATTCCAATTTTTTTTTTTTTTTTTTTGAGACAGGGTCCCACTCTGTCACCCAGGCTGGAGCACAGTGGCATAATCATAGCTCACTGAGGCCTTCAACTCCTGGGCTCAAGCTTAAGCCATCCTCCTGCCTCACCCTCCTGAGTAGCTGGGACTACAGAGACGTACCACTATGCCTGGCTATTTTTTTAAAGATTATCTAGAAGTGGAGTCTTGCTATTGTCCAGGCTGCTCTCAAACTCCCGGGCTCAAGCAATTTTCCCGCCTCAGCCTCCCAAAGTGGGAGGATTATAGGCATGAGCCACCACTATGCCCAACCCAATTTTAAATCTCAATCTGCCATTTTCATTCCTGTGTTTTGGCCTCAAGAGACCTTAGCTATCTTCCAGTAGGTAAGACCAGACTTCATCATAATTTTACTGCTTTACAAGAGAGGATCTCAGAAATCACAGAAAAAGTGTACACATGTGAAGGGAAGAGTTAGATATATAAAATCTCAGAAAATGAACAACCTATCTATAAACTTGAATGGTTTCTTGCATAGTAGATAAAAATAATATTTTGACCATTTTCCCAATACTGAAAAACCAAGGAAGAATGATTATAATATGTGTGTGCAATTCACAGTGATAAATTGGATCAAAACATTCATATTTCATACAGTTTGTTTTAGTTGAGATGAATTATCATCATTTATTCCCAACTAAAATAAATATATCAGGATGGATTATGAGTGAGATATGCAACATTTGGGGGATGGTCATGCTTGAAGCTCTGACTCGATGGGGAGGGAGGCATGGGCAATATACGTAAACTTAACACTTGTACCCCCATAATATGCTAAAATTTAAAAAAAAGGTTAAGAAAAGAATAAATGATAAAGGCAGGTATTTGACTTTTGAAAATAGCAGAATCTATTACATGTTTAACAGCATGTAGTAGCTCATATCAAAGAGATCTAGGGATTTTCATTGACTGCTCAGAATTACATTCTTAAATCCCTGTTTTAGGTCTTGCACTTTAGAGGATCCTGCATTTTATAAAGAAATGGATATAGCATATGTGTATGCGTATGTACATGTTAAGCAATATATGACCACCTTTATCACTTGGGTTCTGGCAGTCAGCACTGGCACAGAATGATTTATAACACTAAACATCCTTCCCTGTAACTAACACTCCTCAAGTCTTAAAGAAACCCTTCTTCATCTTCTTCTCTATACCCATGAAATACAAGGGCCAAATGGAAGGCTAACTAAGAATTGCTATAATCTTACATTTTTTTCCTTGCATTTCAGAGTGAAATCCTCTTACATACAAAATCTCATTGGGAAAGGGTTGGAAAGAAAAGCTGGGGGAAATGTTTTATGAAATTCTTCAAATTTGCAGAATCCTTCCTATACCTTCTTATTCCAAGAAGTGTTTGCATAATTGTACTTAGCACATGCCCCATCAATTAAAGCAAGCTGGTTAGAGAGCTTATAATCCATTTGTTGATTCTGATTTAAAGAAATATGTGCTTCTCAGACGCTTCTAAAACATCGTGGGTATATTTTCATACTTATCATTTGTATTTATCATCTTTGTTTCTGTATATACATTTAATTCCTGTTCACATGTCAAATCAAACATAAGCAGTCATATAAATCAACACTTTACTTTATGAATAACCAGGCATACATATATACAGCTGCAAACATCTATATTCTATATCCATATATATGCCCTTGGATGCTTTTATACTCAGTGCTATGCTTTTAACAGAAATGCAACCTGAAATATGAACATTCTTTTTGCTATTACGTGCATATATTTTAAAGCTGATACGAAATTTCTACATTGTGAAAAGAAAAATAAATCCACCAAGTTACAAGTCAAGTTAAAAGTTATCAAGTTATCAAGTTATCAAGGCCTATACCATCACTTATGATTCCTAGACAACGAAAATATTCATTTTGTCATTTTTTCCAAGTAAATAAGAGACTCTGTTGCTTTTGCCTTTGTTTGAAATGAGCACACATGGAAGGCAAAATGACATCAACTCCAAATTCTCTATTTTTAAGATGCTACCCAGTAGTCTCACTTATTGTGTATTTTTAAAAGGAGAATATATGTTTCTTATTCTCAAAGGCAATTCCTATCTATGAATTCTTCAATATATCCTGATATATTAACAGTAAGAATAACATAGAGCTCTTTATAAAGCATGTTTGAAGCTCGAGGGAAACTTTCACATTTTCAGGCAATTTAAGTTTATCCTATTTTCACCTTGGCCTTTACAGACATAGTTAACAACATTTTAATGGAGAGGTTAAATGACATCACAGAGTAGTGAGTAGAAGAGAGTGCTGTGGGGGAAATAGAAGGGTTGGGTTTTTATTTATCCACAGAATTAATTGTTTACTAGAATTTGGTAGTGCAAAAGCATCTAATTTAGTATTAAATTAGAATAATAAAAGTATTAGGCTACATCCTTTAGAAATAAACTATCCAAAATACAACTTTGCTATTCAGTGATAACATATAGTCCTCTTTAAGAAAGTCAGCTTGAAACTTAACATGTAAGGCAAATCACTTTCAAAATTCTCTTTTGAAATTCACACCTACCAGGTACAATGCACACTATCTGGGTCATGGGCATACTTATAACTTTGACTCAAACTGTACAAAAGCAACTCATATGACCAAAACATTTGTACTCCTGTAATATTCTGAAATAAAAAAAAAAATTAAAAAAAAATTCTTCTTTGGCAAAGAAAACTTGTAAAGTGATCTGAAGTTCAAGGCCATTCAAAAGAGCATTTCCATTAGTTATGCAATGCTGGTTTGCTTATTCTGGGAACTATGCTTTGAAGAAGAAAATGTCAGATGAGAAGTAATCTCCAAGGATTTGTTCCTGATCTTCTTGTTTTATAAATCTCATTCTTGGCATTCTCACTCCCCGCACCCTTCAAACTTCATCTCTACATGGATGACCACCATATTTAATCTCAACCTGTCTCAGGAGTTTGCAGCTCACTGGTGGCTGTTTCGGATGCTGTCTTTTTAACACTTCAAACTTATCACTGGCCAGAGTTATTAGTTCCCCTATTTGGTAGCCATAGCCATAGCCACCCAAGCAGTTACTCCAGTGTATTATCATGCTCTACTTTTTTTTTTCTCCCAATAACCTAGTAGCTACTGGAGGAAGGAATTATGTTTATTTCTCTATCTCCAGAGCCTAGGCCAAGTTCTATAATCTTATAGCAGCTTCATAAAAATTTACTAAATCTAATGAAGTGTACTACTTCTAAAGCTTTAGCTGACAGCAGACTTGGTTAGTATGCTGTTAAACATGCAGGATCATCGGCTCCACATCCTGGGTTTCTGATTCAGTGTCAGGTTTGCATTGAAACCCAGAAATATGCATTTCTAACCACCACTTCCATGATTTTAGGTTTGTGGAGTTCCTAGAGCACACTTTCAGAAACACTAGTTTTATAGAATACAGAGAAATATAGTGTACCCCAACTTCTGGCTTTAACAATTATGTAGCATTTTGATTAAGTCTCTCATTAACAAAATAGGTTATTGTGTCAGGATTCAGGGAGAAAATACATGCAAAACACCCAGCACAGTGCCTGGCATGCTTAACTGTTTGGTAAATTTTAGCTACTGTTTTTGCCTTATAAAAAATTGTGCTGCACTTTATCTATTTTACCCAGTTTGTTATCTATATTTTTCACAATTGACTTTTTCTTTTCTTCATATCCTGCATTTAATCATTGTCAAGATTTGCCATCCCATCTCTGTAGTATCTGCCATCTTTGCTGTCTCTACTCCCACTGCCATTCCTAAGGGCAATATGATTTCACTTAATTTAGAAAACACTCATTGAGCACTGACATGTCAGACATTGTGTTGGGCACCAAGAATGCAAGGACAACAGATATCCCCTGAAGAAATGGCCAATCCAATGGAGAAGAGGAGGATGCCCACATGATGTGGTCATTGCTGTAACAGAAAAGCAAAAAGGACATTGGGGCACCAGGGAAAAGTGAGAAGGATCCTTAGGATTAGATAGTTTTCATGTCCCTACGGATTAAAATCTGGGTCTCACCAAGTAATAGAAGACATAATGACCAATAACCCATGCTGGACCCAGAGAGATGTGGAGGCAAGACCTAAGTGGTCATGGTGGGGTGTGTCTGCCCCGTGGCTCGAACACAAGTGGAGTCAGGAAGCCTTTTTCCAGTCTCTATCACAATGTGGGCTTGGTATAGGTGGTCTGGGACTTCAGCAACACAGAGCACAAATACATAGTAAATGTTCTCCCTAATTCTTCTAAGGATATATTTGGTTAAGAAAGCACAGTATGGGCCTTCCTTTGGCCAATATTACTTGTAGAGAATGAAAGTTGAGTAGCAAAGGAAATTCAAAGATGGAATTTTGTAATTTCCATTTTTTTAGATCATGGAAAATTAACAATGAGAGAGTACTTATGTGAGGACAAAATTTCCAAGTTAACTCCCTACAACTGCAGTCTTGGTTTTAAAATACAGTATACTAGTAAAAGAATAAATGCAGGGTTTGATCAGTGGGCTCTGAGTAAAAGAAATCCAACATTGGTGGAAGCTAGAAACACAGATATTCTGTAATAAATCTAACCAGAAGCTTCTAAGACAAATGGGATACATGAAGATGGAATGGATCAGCTAAAAGGCTCTCTGTATTGGTGACCTCATCATTTCTCCAAGATATTTTTTTCATTCAACTGACAACTGATTGGGTGACAAACAATTGTGTCCCCAGAAGTGTCATATTTTCTAATACAAAGTGTCCTTCCTTTACATGTTTGAATTTTAAAAAATGTGTTTCTACTGATCCAAGGAACAGACCTGTCTTTATCCACAGACCAATCTCTGTCGTCTCATCTGAATGATGTTTTGTGAATCATACTTTAATGGTATTAAAAGACACAGTGTTACATAGTTGAAAGAACCCAGGCTGAATCACACAGGTAACACTGGATCTGAATTCTGCCCCTTCCACTAAGTGGCTATGGGATTTGGCGCTAACTAGTTTCCCTCTTTGACCCTCAGCTTTCATTTGTAAATTGAATATACTACTAACTATGCAATTGAGGTATTTTGAGGATTAGAGAAGGTCATATAAAACTTCTGCCCTAATGATAATATATAGGTATTATTGATTAAATGTTTGTGTCCCCTAAAATTCATTATTTCAAGCCCTAACTCTCAATGTGCTGATATTTGGAGATGGGATATTTGAGAGTTAATTAGGTTTAGATTAGTTCAGGAGGGTGGGACCATGGTGATAGGATTAGTCTTCTAAGAAGAGAAAGACAGATTGATCCCTCTACCAGCACACACAAAGAGGTGATGTGAGTACCTAGCAAGATAGGAGCCCTCTGCCAGCCAAAAAGAGAGTTATTACCAAGAAATAAATCTTCCAGCATCTGGATCTTATACTTCCTAGCCTGCAAAACTATGAGAAATAAATGTCTGTTGTTTAAGCCACACAGTCTGTGGTATTTTGTTATAGCAACCCAATCTAAGATAATAATAACTATTATATATGTATTATTATTACCAGTAATAATCAGAATGCTAAAATATCAAAAATAAAAGAGAAGTAGTTGATTAACAGTTCTAATTTACTTTAAAAGCAAGAAAATGGAGAACAAGGACTGGTCTATTACTTGGTTTTATCCCTGGAACCTAAGCTTAGTGACTTACAAATAAATAGTCACTGAATATTTGTTGAGGGGTAAATGAATGCATGCTTGAGTCAGAAGATAATAGCACTACTGGTGATAATGATTTCAAATATATTTGTTTGTTTTTGGTTTGGGATTACATAATCTGGTCATGTCTGGGGCTGGATCTAATTCCAAAGTTGGAGCTTTGACATATGTTTTTCCTTTCTATGTTTTTCCTTTGTTTATGTTTAGTCTGTTAAACTCCATTTCCAACCTTTTGCAAGTATCGAACATTATGGAACATTTTCACACAATTTCATCTTATTTAATATTTTTATAAATTTGTTCAAGTGTTTTCATCGGTTGTAATTTTATAGAAAAAGCAAGCGAGGCTCATGACAGCTAAGTGGCATCCTCCATATTGTAAACCCATCAATGGAGAGTCAGGATGAGGCTGGGTTTGCCTAACTTCAAAGGTCATGCGTTCAGATAGCCTCATGTAGTTTTCTTACCTTACAGAGCTTGTTTTTGTTGCTACTTATTCACTGCATTGTCCATGTTGGCATGGTTCCTTCCTTCAGAGCTGGTGAGTTTTAGGACTTCAATCTTTTAAGGAATACTTTTTATGATCTTCTACTCAAGGCTTATGATAAAGGCTCTTATGAGATCAAGAGGAAAAGGTGTAAAGTGATGACACAGCAAGGCTGTGCAAATATCGTTCATGACAATCAACAATAAAGTTGACTTTGGTTTTGTTCCTTTCTGGTACCCTCGCATGCAGACAGTGTCTGAGTAAGAGTGAGGACCACAGTCTTCATGTTTAGTATGTGATATATATTGTTTCTGTGCCCACGTTCACTTCCAACTGATTCCCTCTCAGCTTTCTTCTTCAACTACGTGTTGTTAGTTCCCTTATCCTCTAAATTTTCATAGGTTGGCTTGATGCCATTTGCATCTGAATCTAAATTAGAACACAAAGAAATGAAATCCAGGAATGGCTGCACTTGCACTTCAATGTCTAGCTGTAGCATGGAACAATTTAAGCATCATTGATTGAGTTGACAATGCTCTTTTGAGCAAAGGGCCTTCCCTGATAGTTTACTCTGTTTAAACAGGAAGCCAGCTCTCTTGCTTGAAACTGATGAAAATAATTCTGTTTTCAGAATTTCAAAGGATTGATATGGAGCCTGCTCTACTACCTGCTTGAAAAATACTCATGTCCCTGTTACCATGAAAATGCACACATGTCATGTTTGGACTAATCTTTATCTTTCTAAGGAGCTGAAGGATTCAATTGTACCCAAGATGGGAAGTAGTGCTTGAAAGAACACATCTTCAAGTCTTTAAACCATATTTTTTGAACAGAGATATTCTATTCCAATATTGCTTATACAAACTGCTCCGAATGCTCCCTTTCCCATTTCAATTTTTGCTGTCTCAAGTTTACCTTCACACACAATTAAGGAGCAGATAGGGCTACAGACACGTATTGAATAACAGATTCAATAGTGCCTTCATTGGTGATTAAGAAAGTATCTCAAAGAGAATGTTACCCAACAAGGCTATTGACAAACAAATGGACAAACAAACACAAATAGCACCTGATGTAGATGTAACCTGTGAGTATACTGAAATCACATAAATTCAGTCTTTCTGTAATGACACATATGTGTTTCTAAAATCACCATGCTACAGTGAAGTAATATAAGGAGAATTAATATAAGGAGAATTATCTGAAATCAGATAAAAATTTTCAAAATCAGATATGGATGGTTGTGGCTTATAACAAGTGGCAAATTAAAGTAACTGGCAGATGTTTGAGCTTTGTATTCCTTTATGGCTTGACTCAGCTGAGTGTAGTTTTTTCTATTCACCCAGTACTGCTTGCAAATAAAAATCAAATATAAGAAAATGCAAATTTTGCATTATACTCAAATTATGCCCTAATATATTACTATTAATCACATTGGAACAAATTCAAGTTTTAAACACAAGCATTATGGCACAGTTGACCATACTATAAATTGTGTAGGCACACATCCTAATCTATTTGGGAAAAGGTTTTTGGAACCTTTAATATTCTCTTAAAAAATCCTCTTTTTTTGTAAGGATACTTCCAAGTGTTTGCAAAGTTAAAATGAAACAGGCACAGTTATATAATTCTGAAAGAAAGATAAATTGATACTCTATAAAGCAATTTTGTAAGATGCATAAAGAGCCCTCAAAAATATGTATTCCCTTTTACCAAGTGTCCAGCATCAAGGAATGTAGCCTATAGAAATGAGTAGAGTTGGTGACAATGATTAATGACTATGGGTGTTCACTGAAGTATTATTTGTAACAGTGAAAAACACTAAATGCTCTAAGAATGGCCAAATGCCTCCAAAAATTTCACAGGAAAAAGTTTAGGCTAATGATATATGTTTTTTAAAGCATAGATCCAATTTTGGTAAAAACTACAGGGATGAATAGTATGGAAACAACTAGGCAAATGCCTAAAAAGGTATGTATAAGGATGTCTATTATTGCTTACAAGGGAGAAAAACAGTATCAGATATATACCACAATGACTGGATTATTTAAATTAATTTTGGATGAATATAAAGACATTAAAATAATGGTGTAGCCTGCAAAGGAAGGCTGCTTACCTCTCCATTATAAAAACATGCCAAAGAATGGAGCTATCCTCTGCTGATATTTAGGTTGCTTCCAGTTTTTCTATATATTGCTATAATGTTCCTCTTTAAGCAAGAGGCTTTGAGCAATAGGCTTATAATATTTGAGAGACAAATACTATCAACTTTTAATATTAACTTTTGATATTCCCCTTGAATTATAGTTATGTTGAATTTTTATAAAATAAACTATATTTTACTTTCCACATAACACTGCAGAGTCTAATTATATTAGTTTGACCAGATAATACTGCAGATAGTAAAATTCAGAACCTTTAGATCAGATCTAAAGTCTTGATTTTAAAGTTTTGCTTTCAGTACTGTTCTAGGCACTATGGATTCAACAGAAAACAAAATAAATTCCTATTCTCAGGAAGTGTACATTCTACTTTAGTGAGATAGAAAATAACAAGATAAGATCATGCACATTCCAGGTGATATGACCTCAGACTAATTTATTTTATTTTTCAATTGAGCTCAAAGAGAATATGTGTATTGTTTCTAAAACAAAGGAAAGATAAAGGTTTGAGGTGATGTATATCCCAGTTACCCTGATTTGATTATCACACATTATACGCATGTGTCAAAATATCACATGTACCCCCAAAATATGTACAACTATTATATATCAATAAATTTTAAAAATAATAAGAGTGATGGTAAGTGATACCAGGAAAAAAATATATACTAGAGGAGAGGGAATTGGAAGAATTGTGTGGGATAATAGGAAGGAGCGTCTAGGTTAGTGAGAAGGGGGTATTTAGGGGTAAGAATCCCTGAGACCGAAGGAATGGCAAAGCTTGAGGCAGGAATGTACTGGAAATGTCCAAGGAATAGCAAAGGTGGTCAGTATGGCTGGCACAGCATGAGTAAGAGGGAAAGAGCAAATGAGCACATAGAGACCACCTCTCTCTAAGGCCTTGTTGACTATTTTAAGAGCTTTGGCTTCTAATCGGATACAGTGAGAAACCCATTAAAAAGGCTTGGATAGAGAAGTAATCTAATAAGACCTAGATTGATAAAAATCACTCTGGTTGCTGTGTCAAAAGAATTAGACAAGGGTAAAAATAGGGAGACCAGTTAGGAGGCTATGGCAAGAGACCACAGGAAGAGATAATGGTGGTTTGAGCTGGCATGGCACAGTGGCAGTGGAGGTTATTGACTCTCATAGTATTTTGAAATTAGAGTCAGTGGGATTTATAGATAGAATGGAGGTGAATTGTGAGAGGGGAAAAATAAAGTTGTTGCAAGATGTGTTTGTTTTTTGGCCAGAACGACTAGAATGATGCATTCAATATAATACTAACATGGGGAAGAATTCTGGAGAGGTATGATGATGTCGGGAGGCTGTGAGGGGAGATGAAAGATTTGGTTACTATCATGTTAAGTGTAAGATATCTACTAGATATCTAAGAAGAGTATTATGAGTCTGAAACTCAGAGTGGAGTTCTAAGACAGAAATAAACAAACAATTTGAAAGCTATCAATAAATAGCATTAAGCCAAGAGACGGAAGGATGTCATCCAGGTAGCAAAATGAGAGAATAGGAGTGAGAATGAAAGCTGGGAAAATCTGATATTTGGTGTCAGGCAGATGAGATTAAACTAGCAAATGAGAGTGAAAGGAGTGGCCAGTGAGGAGAAATGAAGATTGGCTTTCATGAAGGAGGAAATGTCGTGCCGAATTTTGCTCATAAGTTGAGTAAGTGAAGGACTAAGAAATAACCATACAGGTCATTGGAGACTGTGACAAAGAAAGTTTTGTTAGACTGGTAAGAGGGGAAGTGGAGACAGATTTTATAAGACACATTATACAGAAGTTTTGCAGTAAAAGAAAACAGGGTTGTGGTGATACCTGGAGGGAGTGTGGGCTCAGAATTGTATTTTTTTTTTTAAGATAGGAGAAAACTACTGGATATTTGTATATAGTTGAGAACAGAGGGAAAAAATTGATGATGCAGGAGAGAGAGAGGACAGATGCTCAAGCTATGCTCTTAGGTACCCCAGAAGGAAGGGGAACCATCGCATAGATTAAGAGGCTGGGACAGGTCATAAACAAGGGAAGGAAGAGTGTATGGGATGGAAACACTGGTTGGAATAATTTAGAATACATGGACATTCTCTTCTGATGTCTTCTATTTTCTCAGTGAAATGGAAAGCGAAATCTTAAGCTGAGAACCAGCTAGGGAAGATGTAGTGGAGAAATGAGGAGGAAGGAAACATTGTGAGAGAGTCTTACATTTCATAGTTTGTGAGAGATCAAATGGAGTTGGATTGCCAAACACCATTAAGGCTCACTTGATGTTAAGAATCATCATAGTCAAGAGAGACCAGCCAACAAGCTCCTGTGCTGTTCTCCCCTTGTGTTTGGCTTCAGGAGTCCGGGTGCAGAGTGAATAAAAATTGGAGTTGACCAGGGCTGGGGGTTTTCCAGTTGAGTTTCTTCATTATACACCTTATACACCTGCCCCACCCATAAACTTTTTATCTCTACAAGTCATTATATTTCCTTCTGATTTAAGTCAATTTGGGAGTATTCAGTCACTTGCCACAGAATGAGTGCTAACTTTCACGGAGACTCTATCTGTAATTAATCAGAATGTGAGACATACAAAAGGAGAGAATTCTTAACTCATTCAGAACAACTAGGCATGCCATTATATATTTTATGATTTTATGTGGGTTTGCTGAGGAAAGTCAGATTTAGAGCCAGAGGGAGTTTTCTGGGAAAGTCACCATTTCCACCTCAAGTGCTAGTCTGACTTGAACTGCAAGTTTTTTCTTTTTATTATTAACTTATTTCTCCAGCAGTCAGCTTCAGTTCTCAAAATTCTGCTCAGAAAAAAATCCCTGTGTCCTTGTGCACTCTGTACCCTGAAGCTCTCACAATATCTCATGATCCACTAGATCTGTGTCTCTGAGGCATTACTTTGAGTGCATTTTTCTGACCCACTTTCCATATAAATGCAAAAATCTTAAATGTGGGAACTTGAGATTTTCTTATTTTTGGAATTAAGACAGTAGCTAGTGACTATACAATGTATAGGTCCAAAGATGCCTAATCCCTAAAAACATTTTCATACCAAAGACAATGTACCTAAAAATTCATGCCATGCATGCAAAATACGTTTGTCAAAACACAAATAACCCTGTATATCATCAGAGAAAAGTTAGTTCAATAAGTTTCTGCATTGAATCCAAAGAACAGACAACAGGGAAATCAAATGGGAAAAATATGCACATGGTCTAAGTATTTGCCAGAATATTATCTTTCTTTCAAGTGAAAGAGCTTTTAATATGTTTTCTTTTCTTTTATTCCTTCTAAAAAATAATTTATACAGAGAAAATCAGAATTAATTCTCTCTCTTTCTCTTGTTCTAATATTCTTTGTTATTATTTTAGAAGATTCCAAACCCTTGTAACATAAAAAATAAATTGATTCAAAAAAGATGAAAGTATGTTTTGTATCACTTCTCTGTGATGACATTTTCTTTTGTATCCAAACAACAGGAATGTTTGTGGCTGACCTCCAGATCACAATATACATATTTCACAAAATAACACCATCTGCTAGTCAGCTTGCATATTTACTAGAAAATCACATTCTTATGGCTCCAGAGCAGTTCAACCAATCAAAATTATCCTTCTTTGAAAAATAGTTTAACAAAAAATTATAATTAGTTAAATATGTATACACACATACACCCCCTTCATATACTGATCTTTAATTTTCAATATAAATAAAATCACATGCTATAAACAGTTTATCATAAAACCCTTAGGAACCCTTTCCAGGAAAGTACCTTCAGAATACTTTAACCTACTGAAAAAGGTAACTTATTTAAGATTAATTTTAGTTTGATGTATAGAATACACAATTTTGGAAAATCTTAACATTATATGCATTTTTGTCTTATTTTTCCCTGAAAATCAGGGGGTTTTTTCATTTATTTATTCTGTTAACCTTAATTATTTTCAATTTGTCAATTCAATTTGTTATTTATTCAAAATTTGAATAAACCAAATGACTGGGGTCTGCTGATATATATCAAAGTCATTTCTGTCTGATCTAAACCAGTTATCACTCTTACAACATGAGAATTAGACCCTCATCTCCCATACTTTAGAGGTATGCACTTTTAGTAACTTCCAACTGCCCAATAATAGTATTTTACAGTGAAAAAAAGTTGCTTTTAATCCGAAAAAGATGGGAAACTCTAACACACAGCACAACAAGATGATCATGGTGTATCTAGTCTAAGAAAGAATTTTATCAAGATTATAAATGATCACATGTCAGAAAAGGATTTCAAAAGGAATTCATAGTACAATACATAGGTTATGTGGCCCCATTTCTAGGTGTGGAGACCATTGCTCAAAAGGGTGATATCTAGAAATTGAGGTCACCTGCCTTCTAGTATGCAGATACTTGGATTTCATTTCACTACCTGTCCTAGGAATGCTTTTCAACTGAGTTGCTATTGGTAGACCCCAGTGAAGTGATAGAATGCAATTAACACTGTGCTGTGTTCCAAAATATCTCTCCCACCAGTATGGTGCCTAAAATTCCCATCAGAAACATCTTTTCTTTGAGTTAGAATGTGGTGTTCACGAACCCTCATCTAAAAAGCAAGTGCATATACTAATTTGAAGAAAATTATTATAATATAGCCTGTGATTATTGCCCAAGATAGCATAGGGAACAATACCAATAGGTCTAAGAACAGCTAAGTTTTAATATAATAGTAGAAAACATATTTCCAGCTGAAAGAAGAGTGCTTCCTATCATGCATAATGCTAATAGTGAATACTAGGTAAAATATTACATTGGAAAGGGAATATGCCTTGTTCTTTACACTGAAAAGAGTCCCATTCATTTTTTGAGCCATTCCACACACTTTATTGAGTATCTCTTATATGCAAGATTCTTATTTGTACTAGATATACTAGTATGCTTAGAAAATATATTGAGATATCAATGTATACATATAGCACCTATATCTTTATCTCTCTATTCTAGTAAGGTAGCCAGAACTTCACTGGAGTGGAATAGGAGAGATGATAATTGGCTGAAAGCCTGAGTTTCCTAAAGATCATCTCCTTTCCTGTCTTTTGTTTTGAAACTGAAACCCAGTAGATTGTGCTAGTTTTTCCAACAGGGTTGAGAAAGAAAAGGACATTCTTAAATGGTGATCTGGTGCAACTAGGGGAGGAATTTAAAATTCATCAATAACAGAAAGGGTCCCTCTTCTGCTCTGGGAAGAGGAGGGCAGAATTTGGGATGTGACTGGCTGCATGAAATATCTAGGTAGGCTGGATTCTAGAGCCCAAGACTCCTAGCTCCAGCTAATCCAGCACATAACAAACTCAGCACAAAATCAATGGAGCCACCCACCTTTAAGAGGCCCAGCAAGCTTAGATGATGACCAATGGTATTCAAGACTGATCAAAGAAAAATGTGCTTTTCTCCACCATTCTGCCTTACTAAGCCCCCTGGTACTGCTAAGTAGCTGTGTAGAAGAAGAGGCCTAATAATGACACAGGTTAAACAGCCCTTCAAACTAATAAGAGAGGGTTTTGTGGTTAATTTGATTAAAGAAAAATAAGTGAATGTGATATTTTGTGCACCCCAAGGTTTGCGCAGTTACACAAAGATGAAAAAGACACAGACACAGAAACTGCTTTCAAGTTATTCAAAATCTAGTGATGGCAATTGATATGGCAGTAGATAATTTCCACGAGTATGGTAAAGGCTAAAAATGATGCATTTCCAGGTTGCTGTTATTTCATGGGTGAGATATGATTGACTCTGCCCAATAATTATTTCTACACTAAATGAGCCTAGAAAAATTCCCAACAGAATAGCTTATATAAAACAAACAAATACATATTTATTATATTCCATCACATTATAGTCAGGCAAGTTTCCTTATGAGCAGGTGACACTGTTGTAACTAAGTACCAATGGAAGCTTATTTTAGCTGTTCTTAATCCACATAGAAAATAATTATCCCCTATATAGCTCTGTTTCAGTTCTAAGCCAAGTACTAATATTTTTTAATTACTTACAACTAGCTAAAAATCCACTTTTGGGTAAGTTGCAGTTCATTTCTTATTAATTAATTGTAAAAGACACAAATATGGATCATATATATTCCTCCCTCTTTGTATTCTAACTCAAACAGAAAACAAATGTAAAACCTTTTCCAAGACAAATGATTTTTAATTTCAAAAATTCCATACTACATGACTGAATATAAGGTGGTATAATGAGATCATTTTTTAAATTTATCTACACTGTACTGATTATTTCCATCATTGTCACACATTGCAAAAATAACAGAAGTAGCACAGGTAGGGAGGGACATTGGTATATTCGCATGTCATAAAAAGTCCAGTGGAATTATTATTGTTTAACATTGAGTCAATTATCTTTGTTGGGAGTGTTCATATTACACTGCAATGAAAAATGGTTAAAAATCAACTTTCCAAATGATTAATCAGATAACTATTAGGCTAAGAAGTTATGGAAGATTTAAACTTGCCTAAATTAGAATAATAATTCAAAGATTTTGAGTTTTAACAACTACCTAATATGACTTATAATAGTATAACTGTATCGTTCCTGGCAAAGGTCTTTGAATGTTATGCATACATAATTTTATGCAGTTGTAAAAGGTATCTGTATGACTTTTCCCACTTATAGTAAGTAAGTGGGAAAAAGAAGCAAAGTCATTTAGTTGGGGGACAGGGGCATCACTAATTGCCTAAGAGAAATATGTGGTTATTAAATTTATTTTTAATACAAGACTAATTTTAATAAAAAATGTAAATTCTAAAGTTGAGAAAGCAGAACAAAGCAACAAGAGCACTGCTGTTAATGGCACCCAAGGCACATTCCGATATGGATAATAGCACTTCCAATTACCCTTTATAACATTATTTGTCTGAGCTGAATGCGCCTGTGTAGGCAATGTGAGCAATGTGTTTTCTACAATGCTATTAACTCGGACACACAGTATATTTCAGACTGGCTACCTGGGCTTTGATAAAAATGTCCATTTGCTTTACCATTATTATGAGATTACCTTTAAATGTTCCTTAATATTTCTTTATCAGTATTTCTAAGTATATCACTATTCAGGCCTCCATGGTTACTTCTCCTAATGCTAACCTGTCTTTGCCTCAACCCTAAGACCACCTTACTTTCTCATATGAGGCCAGAGCTTCCTCACTTTATAATGCCACTCTCTTTTGGGTCAGATTCTCATAGGAGACTAGAACAGGGAAATAATAACTGCTCTTGTCATGAGTCAAAGCTATGTTTAATTTATTGCTAACATTAGTAAGACAGGCACAAAGAATTATAAAAGAAGTTGGAGCTGGGAATTGAAGGAAGGTAAAAGAAAGCAGGGGGTGGGAGAGAAGAAAAACTGACAGAAAGAAAAGAGTGAAAGAGAGGAAATGAAAATGATTGGGGCTATGAGTGGCATCTCAGACATGTCCAAGTACAGACATAACTAAATGTTTTACAAAACATTGATTGTCCTGAGTTTTCTTCAAGAGAACCTAAAGTTCCACTTCCTCTAAGGTTCTCCAACCAGGATATCACCTGGTATCTACTGCCTGTTCCATAATGTTCATCCAGGTTCTCAACATGCTCCTTCCAGACAACAAAACTCCTAACTTTTGTAGGGAAATTGCCATGTGCCTATAGACCATGTTCCTCATAGCAAATCACTTAAACTCCTCATTTCAAAATAGAGTTGAGTATCTTTAGTAGCAATGGACAAAAATTTTACTTAATTATTTTAAATGTCATCCCATTAGAGTTTGAAATGTTGCTCTAGAATTGATAGTGAAATATTGGATTTTGTGTATGCTGTGTGCCTGATGAGCAGTAAAGCAAGAGAGCATTCTATATATAGAGAATGATCATCTATTAATATTATATGTGGCACTGAAAAGTTCATATATTAAAAAGATTTAATCATATATGGTAAATATTTACTATTTTAAGACCACATTCCTGAAACATTTTCTCAGAGAACATGCCACATAAAATTCTGAAATACCAACAACTGACTAAAACATCTCAATAAAAGTTACAAGTACAGGGATTTATAATTGAAGTTCAGAAGGAAAGCACTCTGAAATATTAATTTATTTTTTTCTTACTTTTTATCTTAGTCCATTTTGGATTGCTATAAAGGAATACCTAAGACTAGATAATTTATAAAGAAATAAGATTCACTTGTCTCCTGATTCTGATGTCTGGAAAAGTTCAGGATTGGGCCTTTGTCTCTGGTGAGGCCCTCAGGCTGCTTCCACTCATGTGGTGAAAAGTGAAGAGGAGCCAGTGTGTGCAGAGATCACATGGAAAGAGAGGAAACAAGGTGGGGTTGTGGTGCCAGATTCTTTTCAACAATCAGCTCTTGTGGAAACTAACAAATGAGAATTCAGTAACTCCCCATGCCAGGAAAGGCATTAATCTATTCATGAGGGATCCACCCTCATGACCCAAATATCTACCATTAGAACCCATCAATAATATTGGGATCAAATTTCAACATGAGGCTTGAGAAGACAAACATCCGTATTATAACACCCTTCAATCCTTTCTGCGTTTGTCCAGATTTTATCTAGTTTGGCTAGAGAGTGAAATATTTATTGCCTCAAGGAAGGGACATTTCAGCTAAAAGCAAGTAAAAGACTTTGGAATTTTAACAGATAAGAAACTCCAAAGACTATGGACAGAGGAAAACTATACCAAACTAAACATGAGTTAGTTTGCACTGACAACTGGATAATTATTTTCTACTGAGTTGAAAAGAAACATAACGTTGGAGGACAAACAAGGTTATCTTAGATATTTGTCTACCTGTCTGGAGCAGACTATTCAAGCTTGGATAGTCATTGGACTTGAAAGGGTCATTAGAATAATGTAGCAGTTTTCTCTATAGACCATAGCCACAGAACTAGGTAGAAATGAAGTATGTGTGAATGTTGGAATATATACATGCCAAAACCTGCCTAACTATGCCAGCTTCCTTACCCCTGGCCTTGGGAGGGATATGTATATATATTCCTTCTCTTTCATTTAACTCTCACATTTCACATTACTCACGGATTTCCCTAAATCTCATTCTAAGTGCCAAAAACTCTCATCCATCTCTGAGCAATGCTGAGGTTCCACTGCCTGCAACATGGGGATGTTTGCTGCTTAGCACTGTCACTGGGGGAAAAGGCCAGCCTTGGTAAGGTAGAAGAAATATTTGCTGTTTTTCACTAATCAACCACCCTAGCTTTGGTTAATGATGCACACTATTGATTAGAGTCAGAGAAAACATGTAAATCCTCTGTTGTCTTTTTTCTATGCTGATTTTAATAAGAATGCATCTAATATTATGCCATTAAATATTTATTTACTATTTAAGAAAAGTTTTGTTTTTTTAAAATCATGCTAAAGAGATTGTTCATCAATTCTTTACTTAGAAATTGCATAAAATGCATTTTTGTTTTCAGAAATGATTATATCTACATACACACACACATACACACACACATAAACATGAAACTATCCTTGTATTTTTGTGTTAACCCTTTTTCTGTCAATTTTCATATATAAGTTGAAAGGCAGTTTTTTTCTTCTGAATTACTTTTAGTATTATCTATGTCATATGTTAATTTCAAGTTCATATTAGCTTCATTAGATAAATTGAGTAGTTTTCTGTAATTTCTTATACTAGGGCAATTTAATTAGTACAAAATCATCTGTTTCTTAAAAATTTAAAATAAGTAACCTGTAGGGATGTTTAAACTAAGCAATAATTTTGGAGATAAACTTTCATTTTTTTTCTATTTCTTTAGGTTTTTTATTTCTTTAAGGAGTTTTGTCATTTCTATCTTTGTGTCTAAACAAAAGTTCCCTAATAATCATATTTATTAGTGCACAATTTGTGGATGTTCTCTTAGTGTTTTTATCTCTTCACTTCTCTTGTTTTTTCTGCTTCCCATACCTCTAATTTTATACTTTCTTACTCTTAATTCAGCTGTTGATTTTTCAGTTATTTTCCTTTGCTGTGGTCTAGCTCACTGTTTTTCTGCTACCTTTGTCTTTCTTCATTGTTTGCTTCAGCTTCTTTATTGTTATTTTTGTTAACCTTTGTATTGAACTTCAATTTTAAGATAGTTCATTTATTTTTATGCTTTCCTACAAAATATAAACATTTAAGATTATGAATATTTTTCCTAAGTATAGCTTTGATAGATTTCCATATATTTTAAGATATTTTAACTATAATTAAATTTTTTTTTTTTTTGAGACAGAGTCTCACTTTGTTGTCCAGGCTAGAGTGAGTGCCGTGGCGTCAGCCTAGCTCACAGCAACCTCAAACTCCTGGGCTCGAGTGATCCTTCTGCCTCAGCCTCCCGAGTAGCTGGGACTACAGGCATGCGCCACTATGCCCGGCTAATTTTTATATATATATATATCAGTTGGCCAATCAATTTCTTTCTATTTATAGTAGAGACGGGGTCTCGCTCTTGCTCAGGCTGGTTTTGAACTCCTGACCTTGAGCAATCCACCCGCCTCGGCCTCCCAAGAGCTAGGATTACAGGCGTGAGCCACAGCGCCCGGCCTATAATTAAATTTTAATATAAATAATTATACTATTGGTGTCCTTTTGAAAATATTTCTTTAGGAGAGAGAATTTTAATCCTAGAGTGGTTACACTTTTATTTAACATGATCAAATTAAATTATGTTACTATAATGTACTAGAATATTTCAAAATATTATACTAGAATACTCAAAATATTAAGGGGGTACAGATATTTTTGTTACATGAATACACTGTATAATACTTAAATCAGGGCATTCCGTGTGTCTGCCACCAAAATAGTGTTCACTGTATCAAACAGGTAATTTTTTATCCTTCACTGCCCCACTTCCCTTCTTGGTTTCCAATGTCCTTTATGCCTCTTTGTGCCCCTGTACACCTATCATTTAGTTCTCAGTTATTACTGAGAACATGTGTTGTGTGTTTTTCCATTCCTGAGAAACTTCACTTAGGATAATGGTTTCCAGTTCCACCCAAGTTGCTGCAAAAGACAGTATTTCATTCCTTTTTAGATGCTAACTTGAGGAACTTCTTTAGGAAAGTGGATATGAACTTCCTGGATCTTCCAGGCACTGACTGCGTTCTCCATTTTCTGATCACCCAGGATGAGAATCTCCTCTCTTCAAATATTTAGATGCATCACCATTTTCTCTCTTCCAAACTAATATTTTTGTTTCTTATGGTCTTCCTGTTAAATATCACTTGGTGCCTCCTCTTTTTCCAAGCCACCATGTGAGAGGACTTATTTTCTTTGAAATAAGAGAAAATTCAGCATTCTGTAATTCATATGTTGAGATACTCTAAATATGGCAACAATCAGGAATACCCTTAATAAATGGTCCTAATCTTATTTAGAATCAGATAATCATGACAAGAGTGAAAGAAGGATAGTAGAGACTAGGTGTTATGGTTTGAATGTACCCTCCAAAGTTAATGTATTGGAAACTTAATCCCCAATGCAACAGTGTTGAGAGGTGGGACTTTAAGAGGTGATTAGGCTGTTAGGTGGATTAACACAGTTAAGTCAGTCTCTCTTTCTCTCTTTCCTGTCCCTTCCTCCCTCCTTTTTCCATGGTATGATACAGCAAGAAGGTCCTTGCCAGATGCTGGTCCCTCGATCTTAGACTTCCTAGTCCCAGAACCATAAGATACAAATTTCTGATCATTATAAATTACTCAGTCTGTGATATTCTGTTATAGTAGCACAAAACGAACTAAGACACAAAGGTAGCATTGCCTTTCCCCTATTGGTTATGTTTCTCCCCTTTTCTTCTTAAATTAAAAAATATATATATATACATATATATATATATATATTGCTTGTGATCAATTTTTTTTTCTTTGCCATGAAAAGCATCTAAATCTCCAATATTTAACCTTAGTGCCTTCATAAAATTATCATATGTTAAATTTTGGACTATATAGTTGGTGCTACTTTTATATTTCTTGTCATTCCCCCTCCCCCCAAAGTTTCTCTCATTAACGTGCAGGATCTCTGTAGCAGCATTTTCTTCTATTCTGGAAAATAGTAAGAAAATGAGACAGAATGGCAAAGCAGTTGTGAGAATTTGTTCAGAGTCCTGTTCATTGGGTTTGCAATCTGTTCCTGCCACTCACTAACAAGGTCATACATGACCTTGGGCAAGTTAGGAAAACTCAGCTTCCTGTAAACTGGCAAAATTAGTGGCATCTCTTTCATAGGTTGTCGGTATCAGTTAGAAAATGCATCAAAGGTATTTATCAGGGTCCTCTGCACATAACAGGCTCTCCACCATCATTACTGAAAGTTTTTTGTGGTTCTGTCATTTTGGGTTCACAATCAATGTTTATTTATACAGTACTTAAATTGATTTGTTAAGCTTTCTGATTGCTTGTGATGTGTCTTGACGTCCTCTAAACCAGTTATCAAAAAGGTAGATAAAGTTTGATAATTCTTAATTGTAAAAAAGAAATTGATTCGTACTTTCAAAGCCAGCATTTCCCTAGATGCCTAGAAAAAAAAATTACTATGATTTTTTATCCTATAAAACATTCATTGGGAGAATGAGCCTGCACACTTATTCTCACCTAGTTAGCAAATGCTCAAAATAAATTGACACTTTTTGCATGTTTTCTGTTACTTTGCTGTCTATCATTACCATGTCTCCAATATTCCACATCCCCCTCAGATACGGTGATGACTGAAAAGAAAAAATAAAGAGAATACTGATGACCCTGTTCTTCTAACAAAAAGAAAATTGCAATGTGTTAAACCCTGAAGACTTCTTAGTTAGCCCCAAGGTAAGGAAATTAGGTATGCTGAACAAGTAAACATGGTCAAACAGCAAATGTATCTATTATTACAACAAAGTAAAATTCTCACTGACAAAACACCTTATGTCTCAGGAGGCACTCATAAGTCTATAATATGATTTTAACCTTATAACAACTTTTTGTAGAAAGGACAGAGATTGCCCACATTTTACACTGATGCAAATGGATAATGGGACCAACTGAACATGGCCCAGTGTGTGGTGATGGACCCAGGCTTTAAATCCAAGTTTCCTGGAGAAGAGAAGTAGTGGGTAAAGCCACTGATTAATAAGGAGGAAATCGTCTCACTCTATCCATTTGTTAAATATCCATGAAGATATAATTACCTACTATAACACCTTACGAGCTGGGAAAGAAACTTTAATTTCTGGCTTTGTATGTAACCCATCACTTCATCACATTATATTGAACTTTTCTCTAAATAATGCATTAAATTCATATTTTATCAACTTGTGAGAGAGAATAGTAATATAAAAGGTCTAATATAAAATCATTCTGGAATCTCAAAAATATTATATACATTTGGAGTCATTTTCTAATTTCTGCTGCAATTATACTAGGGAAACATGGGTGTAGCTTATATCTTGTTTTCTTGGCAACCAGCAGATAGCTGATGTAACCATAAGATTCAGTGTTATCCATCAAATAGAAAGTATATTAGAAGAGGTAGAAGAGATCATTTGTACCAAATTTCTATTTGATTACTTATAAATTAATAGGCACCTGTTAGTTACAACAGGCTAAGTTAAATATGAAGTCCATATTATTATTAATATTATTGTTTTTATCATTAGCTTAATGAAATGATATTTGGAATCTTTATAATTGAGATGCCTTAACTGCTATTTATTCTTCCAGGAACATGCTATAGTACATCTTGGTAATACAATTGGAAGATTAAATTTTTTCTTAGGTAGCCAACATTATATATCTGAGTGATCCCAATTCAAGATGTTACAGATGACTTTTGAAAGCAATTACACTTTCCACAAGTTTTTCATTTCATTGAATGGTATAATTATGAATATTTTATTACCATATCACTCATCAGAATTATTTAATAATGTTTAGTTTTAGCTTAGGATATAAGTAAAAATCACTTTGCACAAACAATAAATTTGAACCTAAATATGTGTAGCTTTTTTTCAAAATATTGGATTATTTAAATTCAGTAGACTATCATGCTATTTTTATATTTATGCTATAAATCTTTCTGTAAAATAAATAAATACAACTTATCATTTCTGGACAGAGTTTTTACACATAATGTTTGAGTTAAGCAAGGTGTAGCTGTATATTCTCAATGATAACTCAGTTCAAGTATTGCTTTAGAGCCCAATGTTTGGACTGAGCTCTCAGAATTTTCAAAATTAATCCCTTCTTCTCTTCCTCCGCCTTATTCATGAAGAAACTGAGCATTATATCTCTGAACCCGAAGGTATCATTGTTTTAAAACTCCCAATTTTACCAATTATAATAAGAAAATAATAAAAGTTTCTACTTCACAGTTAGTACTATGCCTGGCACATAAATATCATAAATTACTAATTGTAGTCATCACTTATATACTATGTGTAAATATCGCAAAAACATAGGTTTTCAAAAGTGTGGCTTCTTTTGTTATATCTGATCTTCATTATTCTTTTGAGACAGGCCCTATTTTATTAAAGATGGAAACTTAATCTGTTAATTTGGGGAGGAAATAAGATAGATATAAATCCTATAGTCATAGAAAGCATAAAGAAACTAAAAGTAAAAGTTAAAACTATTTTTACAAATTTAGAGGTATACCCTAGGAGACAGTGAAGTTCCTCATTATTGGAGGGTTCAAGCATGGTCTAGGAGTCCCATGGTTGGAAAAATCAGCCTCAGATGGGGGAATTGGGACTGAAAATAAAGAGAAAATGTGATCTGGTATCAAGCAATGTGGTTTTCTGTCCCAAGGCAGCAGCTGTATGACTTTAGGCAGAACACTGACATTCTCTGTCCAGAAATGGCTTCTATACATAGACAGCTTCAGAGTGGTTTGGAGAATGACATTATTTAATGAATTTAGAGCTCTTTATAAACTGTGATGGACTATATTAATGTTTGTTGATGCTAATATTGTTGTTGTTATGGGACTAAATTGGCCTTTACAATGTTTTCCATCAGCATGGGCTCTCTGAGGCCTCTTCGTTGCTGAGCTGTGTCATCCTTTTCCACATTCATTATAAGCAATAGATTTCACTCCAGCATCCCGCTGAAACAGGAACCAGATACCTCTAGTCCTGCAAGGGAAGTGGAAGCATCATTTAATCAGACTTCACTGATTCCTGTATGTTGTCTATTAGCAAAAGCAAAGAACTTAGTCATTGTGGAGGACGGTGTGCTTTTCTAGGCTGTAATAGTGAGGGATGAGAGACATGAGAGAGACAAACTGCATTCTGTCAGCTTAAGGATTCCCAGTCACCTTGCATTTATGTTGAGTTTAAGTGAGTCATAAAAGGGTTTGGATAATCACAAACAATCTTTTGGATAATCTGTTGTGACTGGGAGTGATAAAAATTCTCTCAAGGATGGATATCATTCAACAGAGAGTGAGAATTTTCTTCCAGATCCTCATAAGACTGCTTCACATTTTCTCTTTTTTTTAAAAAAATAAAAGGGTGGGCTGGAACATCAGAAATGAGGATTGCTGAGGGGGTGAGTTACTAATTAAGACTACATTTTCTAGGGTTAAAGAGGGGATTTTAATGAGGTAAAGACAAGTGTTTAGAATGTTGGATTGAGAAAAACATTGCTCCTCAGTAAAGAGATGGGAAGTTGACAATGTTTCTTGTGCTGTAACATAGGTTTTTAAGTGACTAGTAGACTGCGTTCTCAGAGGGAGTCCAGATACGAAACAAAAGAAGAATAAGGAAATGCCATTATATGTTATAAAAGAAAGAAACAAAATGTTATACCATGTGATGGGGCACTTTTTCTTTTCTTTTTTCACCCAATTTTCTAAGTTATGTTTAATGAGTACACATTTAAATAATGACAATTAAATATCAATGCCTTCCCCAGACATTCATAGCAATTTAATGAAAATTATCCTTACACTTATATAGTAGAGGGAGGACTTCAGATTTTAAAAGTTCTCAGCTATTCTTTAATTAATCTCACATGAATCCTATGATCAATCACCCTGAAAAGTCATCCTTCTGACTGAGGATGGAAAATTTCATATATTGAAAGACATTCCCTCATAAAGGAACTTATTCTAGTTATGAAAATCTATAAACATTATAAAGATTTTTTCTTATATTAAATTAAAAAAAAATAAATTATCTTTGTCTTCCACCCAATCTTAATTTATTCCATCAAAAAAGACATATTGGCCGGGCGCTGTGGCTCACGCCTGTAATCCTAGCTCTTGGGAGGCCGAGGCGGGCGGATTGCTCAAGGTCAGGAGTTCAAAACCAGCCTGAGCAAGAGCGAGACCCCGTCTCTACTATAAATAGAAAGAAATTAATCGGCCAACTGATATATATATAAAAAATTAGCCGGGCATGGTGGCGCATGCCTGTAGTCCCAGCTACTCGGGAGGCTGAGGCAGAAGAATCACTCAAGCCCAGGAGTTTGAGGTTGCTGTGAGCTAGGCTGACGCCACGGCACTCACTCTAGCCTGGACAACAAAGCGAGACTCTGTCTCAAAAAAAAAAAAAAAAAAAAGACATATTTATAGATTAATACTCTCCAAAATGGAAGTGCTTCACAAATATCATGAGACAGTTTTTGTCCATTTAATCTTCCATTCTCTAGTTTAAACATCTTCAGTTATTTTAACTGTATGTTAAATAACATGGTTTTAATTTCCATCCACTATACTAGGTAAACCATTCTAAATAAAAATTTGAGGTAAAACATAATGAGATTTGGCATCAGAGTCAACCATTAGAATCTTGTCCTGGAATAACCACACCATAGAATCTTGGAATAACCACACCACGCCAATATACTTCCAAATCATAGTTCAATATTATGTGGAATAGTTGGCTGCAAATCAAGTCATACCACACCAGCTTTTAACAAGTATTGAATAGGGAGGGCCAAGTTAAGGACCCTGAAGCAAATAATCATTTTGATTGATATCTATTCATCTCTATTTTCTTTTAGGTTATACTCTTGTATAACTAGAAATGCATATCACTAGCCCTTTGTTAAGCAAGGTTTTTTTTGTTTGTTTGTTTTTTTGTTTGTTTGTTTGTTTTACTTCTGCAGAATTCCCTTGATCTTCCAGCCTAGAAATATCATTAAAAAATGGCAAGAGACTAGTTTTAACTTTTTTTTGGAAAATTTAATTTTTTTTTTTTTCGTTTTGAGACAGTGTCTTGCTCTGTTGCCCAGGCTAGAGTGCCATGGCTTCAGCCTAGCTCACAGCAACCTCAAACTCCTGGGCTCCAGCAATCCTCCTGCCTCAGCCTCTTGAGTAGCTGGGACTACAGGTGTGCACCACCACACCTGGCTAATTTTTTTTTTTTTTTTTTTGGTAGAGATAGGGATCTCGCTCTTGTTCAGGATGGTCTGAACACCGGACTTCAAGTGATCCTCCCACCTCGGCTTCCCAGAGTGCTAGGATTACAGGTGTGAGCCACCGTGCCTGGTCTGTTTAATGAATCCTCATCTACTCTTGGTGATTCCTCAAAAAATGCTCAAACATCATTTGATTGATTATATCTTTCCAAAAATTTTAACCAGACTTAAAGCCAACCTCATAAATCATACACTGAAGCTCTTCATCTTTTTGAGAAATGAAAGTATTTTCCAGAATAAGACTTCTCTATGATATTTTAATTTTTAAAATATAAGTTGAATGTATTCATATATTACTTATAGAATTAAAATGTGTTTAGAGAGGGAACAATCTACAATGATAATTTCTCCTACTTCTATAAAGATGTTGAGTCAAAGAAAAGAGATGTAAACATTTAGAGTGGTTTGTTTCCAATCCAGCAAATTCTTAGAGCTATTAACCAAGAAAGACATGCCAAGTTTATATCTATTAAGAAACAACAACCACAATCCCTTTACCCATTGCTCATAAAATTTTAACATTTGTTAATGGAAACCTATTTTGCAAGGCTTAGGCATTTTAAATTGAATTAGTAATTATAGTGTTACTATTACTCAAAAGCTGATCAAAGAACCAGAACCCCACTAGAAACCAGTTACCATGGAATAGACCGTGGCTCAGTTGCCAGAAACTATTGAATCTCCTTTTCTAAGTCAAATTTCTGTTTCCTATTCCCTGTGATTCAGCAGATGAAACCTCTACTCATCTTTCCCCTTCATTAATTTGATGAGCTCTTTGGCTCATGGGAAGTTTCCCTTGGCTAATGCATGTAAAAAGCATTTGAAAACTCTTTAGAGCTATACAAATGTAATGTATTAACAGTAACCTCACAGATAATGCCCACAGAATGATTCTGTGGAATTTTCTAGCAGACAGGTGCTTTAGAGATTGCAAAGGAGATAGACAGAGGTCCAGGTTAGTGAATTTGCCTGCACAAGATTGTACTCAAAAAGAACAACAGATCCATTTCTCCTGTTTCCCGAGAGTTTTCTTCCTGTGGTGATTCTTGTCTATTATGCATGTTTTATATTATATCTTTTATGAAATACATTTTAGAGTAAACTATTTTTTTAAAAGTTATTCTTTTATTTTTTTAAAAAAGGAAAACATGATGAGCTCAAGGCAAACTGATACATTTTACTTTTAGAATATTTTCTTAGAGTTTATTCTCTCCTTTCCAAACACATTTTTACCCATTTATCTTCTCCTCAATCAAGATATGGAGTTTTTTATTCTACCCACCTAAGTATCAAAGTATCCCTCAAATTGTATTTATCTGAGCTATAACTAACTCTTAACAAATAAATGCACATTTTAGACTGATTTTTCAAGTTACCATATGTAAAATAATTTCAATAACTGGATGATCAAGTGGAATTTGGTGTATTGCAGGTCAGATAGCAAAAGCTGAGTCATCCACGTACAAATCTGGAGATCAGATCACAAGGCAGTTATCAAATCAATCCATATGTAAGTGGGGCTTTTGAAGTGCCAGGCACTCTACAGAAATTATTGTTTTAAAGACTCATAAACGCAATATTATTATTGTAAACATCCATTTTAAAGATCACAATATCCAAAAAGACAAATAAGTTGCTAAAAATCACTCCGCTGGTAAATGGCCTGGCTCCAGGCTCCAGATTTTTAACTCTGGTGACACACTGCCCAACCCTGGAGTCCATTAGCAAAATCTTATGAAGAAACTTTTCTTAGAAAGCATCTAGTACTAAGGACAAATCTTGTCATAAGCCTATATATTCTTAGAAAAATCTTTAAGTCCTTATTTCACAGCAATCTTTTTGTTTTTATGTAAACAGCTTTATTATAGACTAGTAAATACTTCTATACTGAGTAGTAGTAATCAATACAGTGCAGTTCTTATTATAAAACTAGAGAAAAGGTATTAGAGCACAATGGAATTTAACTGGTCTCGTCACGTTGGGGACTGGGTGGTGGTATGTAGGTAAGTGTTTAACAACTAGTTCTCCAAACAAGACAGCTTTATAATGTTAGTCAATTTATGTGTTGCAAACACTACTCCATTGCCTATTTTGAACTTTCAAGATGGTGTCAATAAACACAGACTTGGGAAGAGATCTGAAAAATCAGCTCTCATGAGCTGTAACGGGCCAATATCATAAAACTTGTCATTCTTTGACTTTCTTTTCATCCTCAGGATTTTCTGCAGTCATCACATTTGAATTTCCTAAGTTAAGCTAACCAGAAAAGACCTGTCAGTGAGTATTCAGCTTACCGATGCTTTTTACAATTCTTTGCATAATAGAGTCAGTAGTTCTAGCAGTACAAAATAGACATAATTATCTAGATACTAGTGATACATTCTGATATTTTCATTCATCTCAATTTGATACTGATTTTCAAATAAATTTAGAATTTCTAGTTTTCCTGAATGTTTTCTCTTATGGCCTGATTTTATATATATTTATATATATATAATCATAAAAATTGCTAAGATTTATTGAATACTATGTTCCTGACACCACTATGCTAACTACTTTGCAATTATAACACTTAGTGCTTCCAAAAATCTTATAGGTTAGTATTATTATCCCATTTTACTGATAAGGGAAGTGAAACAGAGAGGTATAGAAACTTTCCCAAGTTCACAGAACTAATATATGGCAGGTCTGAGCCCAATCATATATATTGTAAGCCTAGGGCTGCGTTCTTAACCCACCTTATAACAAGAATATCTAACCTTTTTTAGAACTTGCTATAATAAATTTATATTTATACTAAATCCTACACTTTTAATTGCATTTATTTTCCTAAAAAGATATATTCAAACTTATGCATTGTAATAGGCATTACACTAAAAAAGCATTTTGATAAATTCATATGCTGAAATGAATTAATATACACATGAAACAACAGAATATTATTCCTATTAATATAACCTGGAAACAACTGAAAAATATAGCTTTCTCTATATTTTAATTACAACTAAATTACTGAAGCCAATTTTGCAAATTTGAACACAAAGAGTAATATCCCATGCAGTTATTTGTAGGTGAAACCAGCGCTTTTGAATACAGTCCAGATAAAACTAAATGCAGCCAGTATCCAACTGCTTGCTTTTCCCAAAACACTAATTAAGTTTTTCCAGCATTGTGTAACACCGATCAAGTCATCCAAGCTTATTTTCCTTATCAGGCCAGCCTACAACTGGAATGAATGGTGAAGTGCTTTCTTTCCCTCTATTACAGGAGCATCTACAAGAGTATGGTATGATGAAAACAATAAAATGAACTTCAAAATTAAATGGTCAGTTGAGTTCAGTACTGGGGAATGCTCCACTATATAACTGTACAATTTTTTATTCTTTTCTCCATGGCAATCCTGCCTTTGAAGCACATACATGGAAGTTTCTTTAAACTAGCAATTGTCTGTTTGATACTTCCTAACAGAGAATGCTAGAAGGAGTATGGTATTTCACAGTTTCCACTGTGTCTGTCACCCTCACTTGACTTCTCAGCTCTCCAGACACATAATAGAGCAAGATGTAATAATAGTCATTAACAGACACATCTAATGCAAGTATTCACTCATAGTTCATTCTCTTCAATTAATTTGTAGAAAAACTTTCCAATTCACATTCTACCTTATCATGTGTCCGACTTTAGAAGACCATTCAGATTTCAAAGGTTAGACAGAACACTTCAAGCCACAAAACAGAAAGGCCATGGGGCTGAGTATTCTCTTTTTGCCCCTTCAGAGACAATCTCCACCTTCTCCATACCCTGCTCTTTGTCCCAGGAGGCTGATCTTTATGGACTGTCTCTTTTCTTCAGGCTGCCAGTGGGTTTAGCAATGGGAGAAACCGGTGGAAGGTGAGAAGATGGTCAGGATATTCTTCTTCCTGCTCCCTGGTTTTGAAGCCACAAGTGGTTGATTAGCCCTCTCTCACTCGAGGTTCCCTAACCTGGTGTTTCCTTTACTTCCACTAGCCTAGAGGTGATAATGAGCTATTAGAGCTATCATTAGCCCAAGGGCCCTGCACTCTCTTCTATTCCCTAAATTTTTCCCCTCCTTAAAAAAAAAAAGCCACTTTATTAAATTCTACTCAATTCCCCACCTAAGAGAATAAGGACTCTGATTTATCCAGCAAACCCTACAGATGTGATACCATTCTAAATGGACAATTTGTTAACCAAGAGGTATTTTAAGGTAAAGATCCAAGAAGATGCAATTAAATATTCATTACAGTTTACTCTTTGCCTCAATGGATATTGGCAAGTGTTCACCCAAGGGTAATTAGATCACTTTAACATTTACAATGAGAGTTAAGAACTAATCAGGAGGTAGAACATGCCACATTGATTAGGAACAGTATGTGACCCTTTTCTCTTTGCTTATCACTGGTTCTAAATAAATTTTGGTGCAGGTTTCATTTTGAATAAAACCCCACAGACTCAACCAATGACACCTGTATTATTTTTATGAATATGTTAATATGGGTGTTGAAAATTCTATAATAAACATTATTATTATTTTTATTAATGATGTTGTTTTAAATATGTATACCTTGCTCTATAATTCAAAACATTACAAACATATTCTTACTTAATCCTAAGAACAATCTTTTTAAGTTTCAAAATGCAAAGGGGTACAAAGGTTTTAGGTTATATGGATTATTTTTGTAATGCTTGAGTCCTGGCTATAGGTGTGCCTGTCACCCAAATAATGTTCATAGCACCCATTAGGTTGGTTTATTCCCCTCCTCCCCTACTCCATTCCCTCTGATTGCTTTCTACTGAGTTTCACTTCCTTCTGTATACTTGTGTGCTCTTTGGTTTGTTCCAATTTAATAGTGAGTACATGTGGTGTTTGTTTTTACATTCTTGTGATACTTCACTTAGGAAAATGGTCTCCATTTCCATCCAGATTGTTGCGAAAAAGTATTAATTCATTTTTTATGGCTGAGTAGTACTCCATGGTGTATATATACCACATTATAAACATTTTAAGAGAAATCTATGAAAAGATTTATAATTTGTTAATCTCTCCTTGACTCTAAAATATGGTTCAATCTTAAATTTTTAGAAAAAGAACTGAATTTTTTAAAAACTGGGATTATAGCGAGATGATCTATGGCCAAATTCAAGTCAAAAGTATGTTTTGATTTTGGCATAAATTGTCCTAAAACGTTTGAGTGTATTTTTTTAATTGGAAAGTTTCACATAAGAATGTAAATTCTAGCTTCTTTTGAAGTAGAATAGTTGACAATATACACTCTACAACCCAGTATTGCAAATTGACATGGGGCTGAGTAGTAGAAGCTTTTTTTTTTTTTTAGTAGATGCATTTTTCAACACATTGCCTGCCATGTGAGTTGTTTAAACTCAGGCTAGTTTTGAGCCCAGGGCTGTGTGAAACAAAACCCTTTAGTTAGTTCATGAAAATCTTACTTGTTACTATTCTTATTGTTACAATTAATGTCGACAATTTAATGAAAAAAATGGATTACATTGCATAGAACTCACACACAGAAAACAATAAAAAATAACCAATAAGAAAGGATTGTTCTGTTTTAATAAAACACTGTGGCCCCAGAGAAAATTTTTTTCTGGTGTGCCAGTAATGTGTTAAAGCATGCACCTTCCAAGTTCTCACAGTCTCCATTATTTCTTATTTCTTATATCAAATCTGATTCACTTTTAGTTTACCTCCATGTGGTCACAATTGTTTTAGTTTGTGACTCCTGGCATTCAGGAAACTTCACTTCTATAATTAGTTATTTAAAACCACACTTATAATTTGTTGTGTCTAAACTAGAAGTCAATAAAGTCCCTTTTCTGTAAGTGGTCAGATAGTACATATTTTTAGGCTCGGTAATCCATGTCATTATTGCTCTGCTATTGTAGTACAAAAGTAGCCACACATAACATGTAAACAAATGGACGTGGCTGTAATTCAATAAAACTTTATTTTAAACAATGAGTGCTGAGCTGAATTCAAGCCAAAGTCCTTAGTTTGCCAATCCATGGTCTAAGCAATCTGAGAATCTGGAATATGTCACCATGGGAGATATTTTGATATATCCTGGAATTTTCATTTAATAGATTTGAAGTTTAGGAACAGAAAGGAGGAAGGCTTATGGATAAAGGAGGTGGCAGACTCCAGGATAAAGCTGATGAGTGTAATTATTAAGATCATGTAAATCCCAAGAATAAAGAAATGACCTAGATAAGAAGTACAGATACACGTACTAGCAAGTGTTCTAAAGCTTCCCACCCCAGGGAAGGCAGCTCATGAGAGAGTCTCCAGCTTTTCTTCATTTCAAAGATATAAAATTTCCCATCTCAAAACTTATTCTTAAATCATAAGGTTAACTCCAATATCTTCTCCAAAAAAAGAGATATTGACTTTTTAAATGACAGTGAACCATACAGATAATAGAGAGAAATTTAGCCTTGATATCAGTTATCAGAGCCATAGGTTCAAAGTATGTTGAAGAAGTACTGGGTTGTGAAAAAAGATCCTGAATTTTGAAATCAGCTATTGGGTTATTTAAAGCACTCAGATAGTTCATTCATAAAAATATTATTTGTTGAAAGAATTGTGCTACGAAAATGTAGGTACTGGTCAGAATCAAGCCCTGATTAATATTCAGTACTAGTTTTCTCATAGGAAATTCAGGCACCAGGTTCTTTTGGTTCCCATTAGCTTAGAACTCTCCATGGTTCTGAAATCTAGTCCTATAATGCTGTTAAGAAGGAATGAAGAGTAAATGAAAAAAAGATGTTGAAAATAACAGTGTATTAAAAACAGACAATCAAGATTTATGTATCAAAGATTATTTGCACAGACACTATATGTAGAAATGTCCAAATTCAGTTATTTCAGTTTTTGTCATGAACATCTCTAAACTTGAAGGTGAAGAGTATCCTTATTCATCAAACAGGTATATTTTGAGTATACACTATGTTATAGCATGTATTCATTTATTCAATTCATTCATTCATCCATTCACTTGTATAATTAATTTTCAGCAATAAATGTTACTTGAGCACATATTATGTTCTTGATATAATAACAAATTTGGGTCTTCTTTTATTTCAGAAAGCAAAATGAATTACATGGTATGATGAGAGAAAGAACATATTTAGGGAAAGCATCCATGATGGAGAGATATTTAAGTTGAGCTATGAAGGAAAAATTGAAGCAAGACAAGCAAAAGTATAGCTGGTATGGCAGGAGTATTTCTCATAAAGAGAAACAGAAAATGTAAACACTTTGGAAAGAAAGAGAAGAGAGATAGGCAAAGAGTTTAGTGAAGAATGCATCTCCCTTAAAGCCAGGTGGAGAACAACTGGGACAATTCTTGTGTCCAGAGTTTGGGTAAAGCTGATGCTACTGAAAGCTTGATGTTGTAGCAAACTGAACTTATGTAATGTCAACATTCATTTCTACATATTTTTTGTTAGTACAAAAGTTGGTATCATTATGCTTAAATAGTAATAATATGGTGGCAGCTTTAAATCATTTGGATGTTTTAAATCAATTTTATTAGCATCTGAAAGTCACATTTAACATTAATGATCAAGTCAAGAATATGTACACATCAGAATACAGATTATGTCTCTGCATGGATAAATGTTGTTGCAATCCAAATGCCTTAAACATGGAACTTAAGGACATATAGATTCAATGCAAATAGATTGAAATATTGCCATGTGGGAATTGATATATGGCAACTTGAGCTAAATCTACATTAGGAACAACTTTAGGAAATCTATAGTGTGTAGGTAAAAAAAGGAAGTACTGCCACTATTTTTGGCATATCAAGAATCAATGATGTTGCATCTACCAGCAATGGATGAATTTAGGAGATCTAAGACCACCATATTAAGTTTTATTTTAAACAATTTTATCTATCAATATCTATATACTTTCCTGCAGGGGGGATGATGATTTCTATTTTTTATCAGTCTCCCATAAGTTTATAGACCATTGTTCTTAAGAATAATCCATGAATATCAGAAATCTAAATAACAGCTTAAAGTTGATTACTGTGTGCAGTAACTGCAGACTTAGGATTCAGCATGAATATTGAAGAAATTTATAAGCTTCTAAATTTGGATATATTTGTTTCTAAACTACCTTTAGCTAAAATAACAATTAGATAACTGGAGCTAAAACCACTAACAATAATGCAATTTAACAATGATTGAATAAAGAGTTAGATTTCCTCCTTAAATTATGTATTCCCTCAGAATGACTAGTGGTATGTTATTAAAGTTAACTTTTATTGTAAGTTGTTGATGCCTCAAATCATATAGAAGTATAATATATTTGCATCTTATAAAGCATAATAGAGTGAACATTTATATACCCTCCATTTACAATCTAACATTTGTAAATTTAAAAAATAGAACATACCATGACTATTGAATGCCACATTGCATTCCATAAAATTAAAGTGAGTAAGAACTTCTATAAACCATGTTTCAAAGAACTCCACTCTACATTGACATAAAATATATCTCTGGCTGAAGATGACTAGCTATTGCTTACCTTCTCACAGAGGAAATCTTTATCAACCAGCAAACACACTTCAGAAAAAAAGTTTACCACAAATGCTTGATTCAATTTTCTAGTTTCTGATAAGCGCCAAGTATTAAAGGGCAGATGTGAAAAATCTTTTAAAATAAATGTATTCAGATATTCTATGCTAATTTCTTCTATAATTTGACACATTTGCAAAACTGTTTGATTTTATAACATTTTCCCATGTATATTTTCATAGTATTTCTTTAGCCTTGAAAGACAAAGTACTTTGACTTCCATTAAGTAATTAAATAAACAGAAGAATTAAGTTTTTATTATATATTTAGTCCCAATTTAACAAGTCAAATATAGACTTTCAAATATGTTAGGTAACATATTTTACTTTTATTATTTCTATTAGATAATGCAATGGAAACTCAGATGACAGATTTTTGCAGTTTTTATTCTCATTTAAAATTTGACCACCATCCCTAAAGTTATGCATTAATACCTTTTAAAGTAGTAACCAAAGCTAGGGCAAAGATTTTCAAATGAATTTTTCTAACTAAAATATCAGGTCTAATTTTCCAAGGGCATGCCCTGTTTGGTTCTGTTTGAGTATAGAATCTTTATCATTGTTTCTGTGAAAGAAGTTTGACTATCTAGTTGAATAGTTTTAACAGGTTCTGAATTGAGAACCTAACTTGAAATTTAACCGGTTCTGAATTAAGAACTTACTTGCAATTACAAATGTGGTCTCCAAACCCTCATCCACTTTCATATATTTTCTTCTTTAATGGAGCTTGAGAAGATGGAAGAGATCAGGGAAAAATACAAATACTTGTTTGGAGAAGATGTATATATATTTTTTTTTTTTTTTGTGACAGAGTCTCGCTTTGTTGCACAGGCTAGAGTGAGTGCTGTGGCATCAGCCTAGCTCACAGCAACCTCAAACTCCTGGGCTCGAGCGATCCTTCTGCCTCAGCCTCCCGGGTAGCTGGGACTACAGGCATGCGCCACCATGCCCGGCTAATTTTTTATATATATATTAGTTGGCCAATTAATTTCTTTCTATTTATAGTAGAGACGAGGTCTCGCTCTTGCTCAGGCTGGTTTTGAACTCCTGACCTTGAGCAATCCGCCCGCCTCGGCCTCCCAAGAGCTAGGATTACAGGCGTGAGCCACAGCGCCCGGCCAAGATGTATATTTTTGAAAGTGATAATTTTTTTTGCCTATTTACTTCCATTATTCTGCCATGAACTGAATTAATTAATTAGTTAATTTATCTATTTATTTAGACGGAATCTTGTTCTGTTCCCTGGGTGAGTGCTGTGGCATCAGCCTAGCTCACAGCAATCTCAAACTCCTGAGCTCAAGCGACCTCCTGCCTCAGTCTCCCTAGTAGCTGGGACTACAGGTATGCACCACCAGGCACGGCTAATTTTTTCTATTTTTAGTAGAGACAGGGTTTTGCTTTTGATCAGGCTGGTCTCAAACTCCTGAGCTCAAGGGATCCTCCTGCCTCAGCCTCCCAAAGTGCTAGGATTACATGCATGAGCCACTGTGCCCAGCTGGACTGAAATTAAATGGTGATACATTTGAATCTATGTATCCTCATAGTTAATTAATTCCATGAGCTTTGAGAAATTATTCACCATACATTTTCATGTGTTTCAGACAAAGAAACAAGGCCTTGGTAACATACACATTTTTAAGAAAAAATATGTTAATGGTAGTAGTAGCTTCATCTACATACTGTAATATACCTTTTTAAATCTGTGACCATGCATATGTTTGCTTAAAGTGCTTACTTAAGTGTATTTGTTTGTTTAAACTTCATGATAACTTCACAAATAATAATTTTAGGTTTTGTTTGTCATATGAGCCCCTGTGGATCTTCATTATTGATGAACGGTTGCAATAAAAATAACTATTTTTAAAAAATAATGTTGTAAACATAATGTTTATATAATAATATAACCCCTTATAAGTAGCAGAAAAATGTAGATATCTTTAAGATAGTTCACCAAATATTTCAAGCTTTCCCCTTCTCTATCTCCTACACACAAACCCTAAATAAATATTACTGTGACATAAGAGATATTTAAAGCCTCTAGCAACTAAACACAACCCATTTAAGGTTAATCTACCTTAGAAAAATGTCAATACACTTGAGCTGGAATTGCATATGTATTTAAGAGCACTTAAGGTTAATCACATTCATACAAATTGAATGTTGTTTAATTCAATCAACTAAATGTATAAAGCTTATGTTTATCCTAAAACTCTCTGTTCCAAGATTTTAGCCAACTGGTCAGATCAGATAGATTTCTGCTCTTTTTATATTTGGGATTGGCTATATATAATTTTTATTTTTATTTTATTTTTTTTAATATATATAATTTTTAAATGAATTAAAAATCAGTTAGGAATTAACTTTATTAAACTGCTTATTAGCAGTTATTATCCTGAAAAGCAGGAAAATTATTGAGAGGAGAAATCTAGTGATGTTCTAGAATCTGAGCATAATTATTGGCATTCCTTCTTTCATTTATCAAACCTCTAGGGGGATTGAAAAGGTGGTAATTTTACATTTGAATTTCTCTTCCCTTAGTAGAGTATTAGTTGCATTCTAATTTTAATTCTTTAGGGGAAGAAAGCATATTAAATAAGATCTACGAAGTAATTTTTTCATTCCCTTGGGAATTTAATTAAATTGAAAGCTTGATTCGTCTATAATACTGCATCATAAGGATTTCGTCATAAATTAGTTTTTGGTTTTCCAAGTATTTCCAATAATCCTTTCTCCAGAATCTGAGAACACATTACCCTTCTGCTAGGTGCCTTCCTGCATCTTCTTTTTATATTTCATAATGCTAATCTACTTCATTCAAAGTAGATAAACATTCTACTTTAAGTACCTACACCTGAAGAACATAAATAATTACCTGTATTTAAGAAATGCTTAACTTTAAATATATGCTTAAGAAATTGTAATGGTTGACATGATAATAAGCAAGTGATTCATTTTACTTATTATAGTGACCCAAATGTAGATTGACTCATAACAGGCCAGCTGTTTTGATCATATGATCTTTATACTCAGACTATCCAGCACAAAATTAATATATTGTTAAGGACTGGTCCTCTGAAGTCAGTTTGCCTGGGTTTGAAGTACATGTTCATGGATCACGGAGGTACATGTTCAAAGTTAAATAATAGTACCCATTTCATTAATATTGCTATGAGAAACAATAAAATAATCTATGTGATGGTAAAGTCTTTGCCTATGCAAGGCAAATTTTTGTTGTGTGGTCATTGAAACTTTCAACAATTTTCAAACACAGTAAATTAGTTTTAGAGGTAGACATTGCTCACAGTAACTTCTGACTTGTAATCTGTTTCTTTTTCCACTGTTAGCAGAGTTATTGAGGTGTGATTGAAAGTGTGCTGTATGACAAAAATAATTATTAAGAAAATTGAATTCAGATTTTAAGATTTTTGTATTTTGGGTTTTAGTATAATCAATGCCCACAAAACACTCTTAATTTTTTTCATACTGTCATTCTTTAATTTATTAAACTATAATCTACATTTTATGAAATGTATAAATCTTAATTGCATAGCATGATTAATATTTATGTGTGTATGTATATATTTGTATGGCTACTTTACCAAAATCAAGAGATAAAACATTTCTATCTCCTCTAAACTTTTGTGCCCCTTTTTGGTTAAAATTTGTCCCTAGAGGTAACCTCTATTCTGACTTTTACCATTTTCAATAGGTTGCCTTTTCTTAAACTTCACTTAAATAGATTCTTACAGTATAAATCATTTTAGTCTTTTTTCTCAAAAAATGTTTTTGAGATTTATCCACATTGTAATGTATGTCAGTTTGTGTATTATTTTGATTGTATTATTTGTTTGACTCTGTCAAAATTGTTTATCTGTTGATGCACACGAGTTGTTTACAGTTTTGTGCTGCTATGAATAAAGCACCTATGAATATTCTTCTATAAGCAATGTTATACATGTATGCACTTAGACATAGACTTTTAGAATTGCTGGGCTATAAGAAAGGGATGTGTTTATTAGAAAATGTCAAATAGTTTTCCAAAGCAATATTTCATTTTTACATTCCCACCAATACTGTAAGTATATACCAGTGGTTACACATCTTTGCCAACACTTTGTATTGTCAGTCTTTTTAACTTAAGCATTCTGGTGGGTGCATGAATATATTCCATTGTAGTTTAATTTTCATTTCCATGATGACTATTGATGTTGAGCAGTTTTCCATGTATTCTTTTTCCCTTAATCACAGCATCAAAACTATCCAAATGTTTACTTCATTTGAAGGTTATAACTTACATAATTATTATACTATGAATATGTGACAGGGTCAAATACTGAGTAATCTGTGTTATCTAGGTTAATAAGGAAAATAGGAGAAAGAAAATATCTTGGTAGAAAAAAATTAAGGTAGAGCCGCTGAGCTTAATAAGTAGGAGGAGGATTTTGATCCAATTCCCATTTAGTAGCAGAATGCCTATGAATTCAAATTAATCAGAATTTTTCCTAAACATATGCAATTAGGAAATACATTTCTCCATCAAAAATGCTTTTATACAGCAATGTTATCTCAATATTATAAGTCTTTCCACTCATGTCTTTTATTATCAATAAAATTTTCATTTAAAAAGGTTGTTTGAAAATACTGATTGTTAAAAGTCTTTAGCTATGTAAGACTTATTTCTGAACTAAAGTCGTAACCCTTTTTGCAAATTCAGAGAAGATATATTTGGTAAATAAAATTAAAATACTGAATTTAAATATGAAAGAAAATAAATATAGTCAAAGCTGAAAAATATGAAGATATATTTTTTAAAAAGGGTTGTTTTAAGGCAGGGGTCCTCAAACTTTTTAAACAGGGGGCCAGTTCACTGTCCCTCAGACAGTTGGAGAGTGCACATTGTGGGCCCGGGACAAGTCAGCTGCTAAGCAGGACAGGCAGCAGCTGCAAAAACACACAGTGGGCCAGATAAATGTCCTAGGCGGGTGGCATGTGACTCACAGTAGTTTAAGCACGCTTGTTTTAAGGGATGAAATACATGATGAAAATGTTCAAAAAATTAATTAAAAACAGAATTGTTTCTAAACAGAATATTTTATAAAGGCTTACACGATGCAAATATCTTTGAGTATAGTGTTAACTTCTGTCTAGTACATGCAAAAAATGAAAACAATTTGTCAAAATGTCTTACAACCAATGATAGATATTATTGAGTTCACTATTATTTACATACTCTTATATATGCTTTCAGAGCAATTGTAAAATGGGCTTAGAGATATTTTTTTAAAGAGTAGCTTCATAAGCATATTTATTACATAGTGTGAATTTTATATTACTATGAGTCATTTAATTAAATTTATACTTTAATGTGTTACTATTTAATATCATATTTAAACCCAATGAAGTTACAATGAAGAATTAATATCCACCTCCTTTTTCTTTGTTTACATTTCCCTGTTTAATTTGATAAAAACATTAGCATTATTTATTTATTTCTAAAAATAACCATGTACTATGATGACTATTAATATGTTCAAAATAAACTGGCCATTTACTGAATTTCTCTTTTTTAAATGTTTATTCATTTTATGTTTGCCTCTGACAGTGGGCAATGTAAAGGGCATTTAATCTACTTATCCTGTATATAATATAAAATATATGATAATTATTATAATTATTATGTAAAAATTATTATATTTTACACTCCTAAACATGTTATACATTATATACATTACTTAATATGTTGCTTTAAATATTTGATATTCATTATATTATGTCTACCCTAAATATATTATTAATAATTAGGGGTATATATATACATATACATATTATATAAGATATTAAATATAAACAAACATCATGTATTATAATTACTTTAAACATTGTTAACATGGTTCTTGAGTGTAATTCTATTTAATAAGTAATGGATAATATTTGACAAAGAAGTCTGGCTTAGATTGAAATCTGAATATGCAAATAAGCATTGGGTGGGTTTCAAACTTGGCAAAATTAATTTTCTTGACTAATGACAGAGATAAGAAAGAAAAACAATGCATTATATTCTATTAGGCTATCTAATAGCCAAAGCAATTTTAGATTAGATTAATTAGAAAAGCATGGGCATCTTAATTATATCACTGTAGAAACAAAGCAGTATCAACTTTTCTGTTTTCAATCATGACAACAGATCAAATTAGACAGGGTATTTTGTTTCGGAAGATTTACACAAACAGATCCTGGCATGAAAGAAGCTTGGGGATGAATTAGATTTTTGCAAAGATTAATTGCAACATTAACTAAACTAAACAAAACCAGTATGAGGCAGTATCACACAAGTGGGTCTAATCAATTTTGAGTGAATTTAAAGTAGTAATATTTGATGGATTTGATTTTAAAAACATCTGTCACATGTATTTCCCAGAGTTATTCCTGCTGCTTCATTGCATCCACCTAGAAAAGTCACTCTGGGAGTTCAACAATAAAGTTCAAGACATGATTAGACTATGCCAATGCCATTGTCTTGGGAAACCAACAGGGCAGATGTTTTCAACTGAGTTAGCCGATAGGTGAAACATACTGGGAAGTTAAATGTTTTAGTGCTGGGCATCTGGTTAAGAGCATCTGAAAATGTCATCGCTTCTTTAAATTTCCAAATGATTTAACCAGGAACTTTAAACAAAACCACCAAATGCCAGTTTGGTTTATCTCATTATTAATACATACAAAGAACAGACTGACTTATTCCACCAACCATGACTTGCACAGATGGAGAAATATTCATTGGTACAAAACTCCAGCATATGGTCTAAAAAGAAGTCATCTAATTTTCAAACCTGGATTCAGATCTACAAAGATTTCTTGTCTTCACTTTTTTGTTTGTTTTTGCCCTAAATTTAGAATCACCAGCAACATTTCCTTAATAGTATAATAAACATAATTGATACATTGTTTTGGTGTCTTACTGAAACCATCATATATATATATATATATATATATATATATATATATATATATAGAGAGAGAGAGAGAGAGAGAGAGAGAGAGAGAGAGAGAGTCAACTCCAAGCCTCAAAAGATAATGCCAGGGCTTAATCTAATATAGCAACTAAGGATTCTGGGCTTTGAGGGGCATCCTGATTTTTATTACATCAGATCCATCTTTTATTTGAAACAATAGGTTTCAAGCCTCAGAGAATAATAAAAACTTATAAATACATTTATAGGATATCTTCTGGCTTCTTGTTTGTTTTTACAGGCTGAGTTTTAAATGAATAAGAAAGACACCATGCTTCATCATATGAGCTCAAAAATATGGTCGATTCAGCAATAAATAATTCCTCCCAACATCCGCAAATATTATGCTAAGAGGACATTATGATATTGTGAGATGAGGACATCATAGATTGGTAAAAGGATTATTAATGAGGATGATTATAGTATTCCACTCCCATCATGTTAACCTAGACATTCAAATTTGTCTTTCCAGGTATGTTAAAAGGTATATTTCTATCTTTAATATGTCTAAATTTTCGGGGTTAGGAATATGGGTTGTGAGTTGTAATATACACCATTTATTGTAATTAGTATTCTGACATTATGGATGCAGGTAGAAACTTAGCAGTGTTATTTAGTATTGCTTTCATTTTCTGCCTATATCAAATTGTTATTGTTTTATCAGTACTAATAATGTGTTTACTGAGAAATTTCTTCTAAATTTATATTTTACAATTGAATTAATAATAGCTGTAGGTATAATATATTCATCCATCCATTTATTTACAAATATTTATTGAGTAATAATGGCATATTCCAGAAATGTGGCCAGCACTAGAAAAATAATTTAGAAAAATGTACATAGCTTAAAATATTTTATACTTATTCATAGTTAATATGGATATAATTGAAATCCTGAGATTTTACTTACAATTAAAGTTTTGCATTAAAAGTATCTGTTAGGTAGAACAAGAAAGACTTCTAATTAATTTCTCTACAGAACATATTCTCTTTGGGAAAAGATAAATACAACCAGATGAAGTATATCCTGGAGCAATGGAAATGGTTAAAGATTTCAGTTTCCAACTACTTCCTTGGAAGCAAATTAAAGAGAAATTACTGAGATATCAACAGAAGTGTAATTAAGCAGAATAGATACTAATGATCAATGGTAATAGTGGTCACAAGCCAGCAAAATAGCTAAGCAAAGTGCTAGCTACCAATAAACATGAAAGTGGGATCTAGGTCTATTGAATAAAATATATTAGCAGAGCAATTTTAACCAAGGAATTCAAAGTATATTGCTACAAATTTAATATTTTCTTAAATAGCTGAATTCCTTAGGTAAGCACCTAAAGACACTTTTACATATGTGATTAAGATGCATTCTTTAGTAATCTTATGCACATATTCTGGTTGTACTTCATATTTTCAATCTTGGAATATTAAAATCTTTCTTATCCTTACATAGCATCTTTTTAGGTGAATTTTGCTTAAATAATCATTTAGGGGTCTCAGTCTGAGTTCCCAGATTTAGAAGTCTGCTGATTAAAATCACCAGCACTTTAACCGGCCAAAAGAAGGTCTTTCATTCTGAAAATTGAATAGGAAGTATTTTAAATAAGCCATAAGGTCTCCAACTGGCCATATTCCCCATCCCTACATTTGCTATTATATAACCCTGGGCAGCTCATGTTAATGTCATGTTAATTTCCTGGTCCTGAAGCCTTTGAGTTTGCAGTCTCTGGACTGAAATTTTGCCATATTGGGAAGAAATAATTATTGGATTTCCAAATATATATAATAATATAATTATATATTATTATATATGTATACACATATATATTTACTCTGAAAAAAAAGTAACAGGAGTTTTAGTTTCTATTTTCAAGCCTGTAACTTGCCTCTGACATTCAGCATATTTTACTTAAAACTTAATAGTTGCTTTTGATTCCAAATTAGGTTTCTCTCCCTTATAAACACAGTTGCTACCTCAGCTCTTATTTAGTTCCAGACAATATATTTTGATGGATTTCTTCTATAAGTTGTCTGTTTTTGCCAAGTAATGGGGCTCTCCATGGGGATGGCAGTTCAAAGAAAACTAATTCTATTTAGGGTTTGATTGCTCATTTAATTGGCTGACACCCACGTCCAAACTTACCATAAATTTATTATGAAATTTATCATTGTCATTTTGGATTTCTCTACAAGTAACCACATCTCCCTAAATTATCATAGTCATTATAATCCAACCTTAGTACTTTTCCAACAAAGACTAGATATTTAAGTGCCATAAGGCCAGATGCAAATCATTTTATTCTACATATGAATCTTGAAGTAAATACAAACAATCTAATTAGTTGTTTCACTTCAGCTAGGGTTCTTTGGTTTGTTTTAGTTTTCTTATTTTTGGCTTTGGTTTTTGGTTTTTGTTTCCTAAATCTTCTTGGCATTCTTACAAACATGGTCCATCCTCTACTTCAAATCAGCCTACAGTGATTAATAAATTACAGTTGAATATATCGTTTCTGATGATACAACACATGCTATAAAATAATCTTATTGGAACCCATTGTCATTATCATTTGTAGGGAGGGAAGGCTGCAAAACATCATGACCTTGTCATGTCCTGTTGGAAGAGGAACAACGGCCAGATATTTATTGACAGGATTCAAGACTTAAATGCACGACTCACCAGAACTGACAAGGTCAGAGCAGCTCATAGGTAATAATGAAACTAATTTAAACAGCTGTGCTTACATGATGGTTTGACATCTGTCTTTGTTTCCTATCTGGCTTATGTGAATGATCCACCTCTATATAAGTCAAAACTAACAGTGTAGTAACATGGCATAGTTTCATTTTATCCAACTATTATCAACATTTTATATACAGTTTAGCATTCATCTGGGATTCTTGAGTTTGGCATCTCAGTGTTAGAGGTGAATATATATTTGCCTCCAAGATTATATTTTCCCATGAACTATTTTACTATAAAATGCATCTCCAAAGTAGTTTTTATGTGCTATTCCTTCTATTTTTCCCATAATTTTTCATCTTTCTACGTTGCATTTTCGCTGGTTAAGAATGTATACCCTTGCCTTATACTTAACATCAACCCAGAAGACAGGAATGGATTTGAGATGAGTATTGCCATGCTGGAGAATAATTACTCTAGTTAATCAATCTATGCAGAAGACACCTGACCAGAGCCTTTAATTCTGGTTCACATCATTTACAAATTTCACTTTAGCAGGTTCAGGAGATGAACTCTGCTTGTGTACCATGAGAGAGGGAGCTGGTTTGGAATTTCTGTGTTCATTATATATATCAGTAAAAGTATTTGTCTGTTCATATAATAATACAAAGGAAATGTGACATAAAAACATAATGATTGAAGGTACATATATGTGGACTGACAAAAAAAAAATATGCCAAAACAACCACCATAGGGAAAAGCTTTTCTGAATGCTCTTGCCTGATTTTGTCATTGTCTCACTCAGTAACACCTGACTCTTTCTCAACAGACTGCCACCACAGAGGAAGATGCCATGGGAATTCCACGGTTCCATTTACAAATTCCAGCACTAAAGGGACATTGGGCTTTGTTCATGAGGGAAGATGAGAGAGGAACAATCAGTGAAGTGGAAGTGTGGGACTTTATGTACATGTTTATATTCATCACACCCAAATGATGGGTGGGATGGAAAATAGACAAAAAACAATTATAAGATACAGCAATGAAAGATTCCATAGAAGTGGACAGATTTCAAACACAGCATTTGTACATTTATCTGTGTGTTTATTATAAGCTTATTTAAAGTAATGTCCACATAGCAAAATTTGGAGACAACTGATTCACTTACCTATAACATAATTTAAAAAGATATGGGAAGGGGGATGAATCATTCCTAAAAATATTCCAGTGCCAATAGATTCATATGCTTCAATTATGCACAATATATAATTGCTTCAATTATTTTTTTTAGTTGTCTTAGTCTGTTTGGTGCTGCTATCATAGAATACTTGAGACTGAGTAATTTATAAGAACAGAAATTTATTTACAGTGCTGGAGGCTGGAAAGTCCAAGACTGAGGGGCTTACATCTAGCCAGGGCCTTCATACTTCACCATCCCCTGCCAGAAGGCAGAAGGGCAAGAGAACACAAGAACGAGAGAGCAAGAGGGGCCCAAATTCACTTTTATAACAAACCCACTCTCACGATGCCCACATTAATCCATTAATAGATCAAAGCCCTCCTGATTTAATCACCTCTTATTAGGGCCCCATCTCCCAACACCAGTGCGTTGGGGATCAAGTTTCTAACACATGAACTATGGGGAACACATTCAAACCATAACAACTCTAAAACACAAACTTCTCTAATGTGCATTTCTCCTAACTTGATCCAAGGAGGAATAATCAGATCATGCCTACATAGGCAACTCTTTGCACTAGCACAGGGAACCACACTTAATGGAAGGAAACAAAAATAAATAAATAAATAAATAAGTTAAAAACAGACTTGAAGAACAAGACTGTCTTCTTTGAGGAGACAGACTATAAAATATCATCTATAATATAGATCACTTTGCTGCACAAATTTCTAAATTAGGAGGATGTTACTACTGCTAGGTGGAGAGTACATAGGCCATAAAATTCTGTACACACTTTTGCATTTATGAAATCTTCATAATCACAAAAAAATGTATATACTTAAGAAACTATACTGCCAACCAAAGAAGTGGCTTACACGGGTTGTGGCAAACTGAATAGATCTGAATAAATAATTCCTGCCACCTCAAAAATACTACCCAAATAAGTGTTGGGGAAAATATACAAACACACACACACACATGTGTGCGCGCACACACACAGATTAATTTATATAGAAAGATTAGCAGACACATGCTTCCTATCTAAAAGTAGAATATCTTCCAATGGTAACTGACATGTGAAATATGGAGGGCCAAGCTCCTTTGAAAATGTGATAAAAGGCTCATATAAAAGGTAATTTTGGACCTACATAGAAAATCATCCATACATTTTCAGGAACTTCACAGAGTCCCTAAACCATAGGACAGACTCTTTAAGCAAGCACTTATAAGGAGCCAAACACATTTCTATAGACTTTATGTCAAATAATTTTATTTTCAAGTACACCATAAATTATTAAGGAAACTGAGGTTCAGTGACATTTCCAAACAGTAGTGAATCACTGAGTGAAATATTGATGAGGGCTGTATATAACACACACTCACACACACACACATATATATAAAGTAAACTGAGCCAAAAGATAATAAGTAAAACTGATAATATAAGATAATATAATAAAACTGAGCCAAAGATACTTTGGAAAGCTTTGCTTATAACAAACATTAGAATGAAGTTAGACAATGAATGGGTTAAATATAAACACTAATCACTGATGATTGCCTTGGCAGGAGGTGAATATTACAGAGATATATCTCTCTGTATGTATATAATATTATGGATAAATGTTTTTGTGACTCTTATAGCTTTCCAAAGACATGAATACAAAAGAAATCTTAACTCTTCTCCTCCACTCTTGGACCCTTACCATAAATTGGAGCCTAAGTCTCCATCTATACAACAATGCTGCGATAAGGATAGAAAGACTTAGGATGGCTGCTCTCTTCTTTGTTTTTCTGAAAAAAACAAAGGCGGGTATATACCATCTCCAAAAGCCTTACAACTTTCATGACTGATAATATCTAGAACTCATGAACACCGCTGAGAGATCACAAAGAGTGCATGTAGGTAACTAGAGAGAGGTAGAATTTGACATATTTTCCTGCTTCTATGAAGTTCCACCAAAACCTCTCTTTCCTCAGATCCACACAGGTCTGTTGCTGACCCCAGGGCAATATTATTGGGTTTAATGGACATTATAGATCCAAGAGGAAGAGACCTCTTAGTTTAACAGCATTTCAATGTAGTAAATGATTTGCCTTCAATAATCCATTATTTAATTAAAGAACAGTGATTTCTTTCAGCATTTTAATTAGTATCCAAGGTCTGCCCACTGAGAAGCCAAGTTGCTGAGGAAACAGGCAAGGACGATGCAGTGGGGAGCACCACACATCCCTTTTGACACCTGCACCCTTGACAGCATTCATTTCACTTAGTCTAGTTAGAATCAGGTTATAGAGGTTTGTTTTCAGTGCATTACCAACTTTCTCCCCTAAGGCTATGTACCCTTGGCTCCTACAAAACACAAGATACATCCTAAGGGTAGAGTTTTTCTTTTCCCCCTTTGTCAAGAAGCCTTGACAGGCAGCCTCCCTATATGTTGGCAGCATGAAAAGAAATAAACACAAAGGAAACTTGCCATTTCCATTCCTAGCTTTTATACAGACCATGTGCTGAAACAGCTTCTCACTGGAGAGCCATTCCGTCTTGCCTATGAATATTTCAGGTGCAAATCTATCTTTCTGTCTTCACAACCTCTCCCATTTGTCTTTTCAAGGCTAATGCTGCTTCAAAAACAAATGTTTTTAAAACATCTGTCATGTGCTTATTATTAAAGTTCTGAGAGGGAACAAAAGGATGTAATTAAAATAATAGTGGAGAGAATTGTGGTGTTTAATCATAAATAAGTTGATTTTGAATCTCACCAAAAGCCAAATAATAGTCTTTGGTCTATTGTGAATTACTTGGTCATCCTCAATAGTCTTGGCCACTTTGCCTGTGACAGTGAAGATGACATAGCTGTGCCATCTTAACCACAAAAATAGTTAAGCTATACTATGTAAATGGGGAATTTATAATTCTTATATTGTCAACTGAATGTGTAGCAAATTATTTTATTTTAAAATTTCACATTTCATAATGGTGAGGGTTACTTCTCTCTCCCCTAACTCTGCCCCTAGAAAAGACAATATCATTTGGGCCAGTCAATCACATGGTAGCTCTCATGTCCTGAAAACATTTTGCTATATTTCATAATGCGGGAGGCTTAAGCATGGAAATAGTGTCAAAGAGTGGATGAACTGGGAAACTTAAGGACACTTACAAGAAGCTAGATGAGCAATATTAGTGTCATTAGTTATCTCTGCCAATTTTAGACAGTAAATATTAACAATAAAATAATTGCATCTCAGAAAATATACTCATCTGCTTTTCTATTTGGGTTACAGAATTATAAGAAATAGAAGAAAGTATTTTTTAATAGTGTCTTTCATGGGGTAAAGGTTAGTAACATATTTTTATGATCCTAGTAATTTGTTCAGATTGCAAAACATAGATGTTACACAATGAAGGTTGATAAAATTACAGAAAAAAAAAATCAGAATTATCTGTATTAGGTGACCAGAATGAGTTTCTCATCTTGTAATCTTAATCACATGGGTAATCCCATAGAAAATAACTAAAGGAAAATTAAAATTAAAGGAGGACTTTTCCCAGATCTCACCTTGATAAAATTCATTATTGCATCTAAGAAAAAAAAAAGATGATAAAGAATAAAACATTACAAAAACATGTATATGATTTATTTCAAATAACCCACAGGCATCTACCAATGTAACACAATCAAATAAGAAAGTCTCTTGCAACTTATAGATAGTATTGAAACTTTTCAGAAAAGTCACACAAGAGAAAAGAAACTACAGACCAATATCCCTTATGAATATAGATGCAAAAATTCTCAACAAAATCCTAGCCAATCGAATCCAGGTGCTTGTCAAGAAAATAATCCATCACAACCAAGTGGGCTTCATTCCGGGGATGCAGGGATGGTTCAACATACACAAATCTATAAATATAATTCACCATATAAAAAGAAGCAAAAACAAAGACCATATGATCCTCGCAATAGACGCAGAAAAGCATTTGACAAAATTCACCACCCTTTTATGATAAGAATACTCAACAAATAGGCATAGACGGGGCTTACCTAAAAATGATACATGCTATGTATGACAAAACCACAGCCAATATCATACTGAATGGGGAAAAATTGAAAGCATTCCCACTTAGAACTGGAACAAGACAAGGCTGCCCGCTATTTCCACTTCTGTTAAACATAGTGCTGAAAGTCCTTGCTACAGCAATCAGACAAGAGAGTGGGATTAAGGGCATCTGAATGGGAGCAGAAGAGATAAAACTCTCACTCTTTGCTGATGACATGATATTATACCTAGAAAATCCCAAGGATTCAACCAAGAGACTCCTTGAATTGATAAATGAATTTGATAAAGTCTCAGGACACAGAAATCAGAGGCATTCATATATGCCAACAATAGTCAAAGTGAGAACCAAATCAAAGAATCAAAGACTCAATTCCCTTCAAAATAGCAACAAAAAAACCCAAAGTACCTAGGAATATATTTAACTAAGGAGGTAAAAGACCTCTACAGAGAGAACTATGAAACACTGAAGAAGGAAATAGCAGAAGATGTAAACAGGTGGAAGAATATACCATGCTCATGGAGCAGCAGAACCAACATTGTTAAAATGTCTATACTACCCAAAGTGACCTACAGGGTCAATGCAATCCCTATTAAAATACCATCATCATTTTTCACAGATATAGAAAAAATAATTTTACGCTTTAAATGGAACCAGAGAAGACCCCGTATAGCAAAATCAATCCTAGGCAATAAAAACAAAATAGGAAGTATCACTTTACCAGACTTCAAACTATACTATAAGGCTATAGTAATTAAAACAGCTTGGGACTTGCACAAGAACAGGGACATTGACCAGTGGAACAGAACAGAGAACCCAGATATAAAACCATCCTCATATAGCCAACTAATCTTCGACAATGCAGACAAAAACATACACTGGGGAAAAGAATCCTTATTTAATAAATGGTGCTGGGAAAACTGGATAGCCACATGTAGAAGACTGAAACAGGACCCACACCTTTAACCTGTCACAAAAATCAACTCACACTGGGTAACAGACTTAAACCTTAGGTGTGAAACTATTAGAATTCTAGAGGAAAACATTGAAAATACTCTTCTACACATTGGCCTAGGCAAAGAATTTATGAAGAAGACCCCAAAGGCAATCACGACAACAACAAAAATAAATAAATGGGACCTGATCAAATTAAAAAGCTTCTGCACAGCCAAGAAAACTATCAAGAGAGCAAACAGACAACCCACAGAATGGGAGAAAATTTTCGCAAGCTACACATCAGATAAAGGGCTGATAAGTAGAATTTATTTAGAACTCAGGAAAATTAGCAAGGAAAAACCAAACAACCCTATCAAAAAGTGGGCAAAGGACATTGAGCAGAAACTTTTCAAAAGAAGGCAGAATAATGGCCAACAAACATATGAAAAAATGCTCAACATCTCTAATCACCAGGGAAATGCAAATCAAAACTGCAATGAGTTATCACTTATCTCCAATAAGAATGGCCCTTATCAAAAAAGTGCCCAAATAATAAATGTTGGCATGGATGTGGAGAGATAGGAACATTCCTACACTGCTGGTGGTACTGCAAACTAGTTCAACCTCTGTAGAAAACAATATGGAGATATCTTAAAGCGATACAAGTAGATCTACCATTTGATCCAGCAATTCCACTACTGAGTATCTACCCAAAAGATCAAATGACACTCTACAAAAGGGACACCTGCACTCGAATGTTTATAGCAGCACAGTTCACAATTGCAAAGTGGTGGAAACAACTCAGGTGCCCATCAATACATGAATGGATTAATAAAATGTGGTATAAGTATACCATGGAGTACTATTCAGCTTTAAGAAACAAGGGTAATATAGCAGCTCTTGTATTTTCCTGGGTAGAGCTGGAACCCATTCTACTAAGTGAAGTATCTCAAGAATAGAAAAACAAGCACCACATGTACTCACTGGCAAATTGGTATTAACGGTTCAACACCTTAGTGGCCATATACGAATAATATTTATCTGATGTAGGACAGGTGGGAAGGGGGAGGAGGGGATGGGTATATACAAATATAATGAGATGTGCAACATTTGGGGGATGGTCACACTTGAAGCCCTGACTCGAGGGGAGAGGGGGGCATGGGCAATATACATAACCTTAATATTTGTACCCCCATAATATGCTAAAATAAAAAAAAGAAAGAAAGATGATCACATCTTGTTCCCTGAAAAATTTGTAATTGGAGAACCATCAACTCTTATATATTTATTCATAAAGGCCAGATCTAGACTTAAAGTGCTGTTTTGTCAAACCTTCTGTGAATTCTTCTATGAGAAAAGGCCCTATGTAACCCTGTTCAAGAGTCTTGCTTGTAGTCTAGTCCAATAGTCTTATTTAACATTCAAAGTCATGGAAACTTCAGAGATACAAGAGTAGAGAATTAGTGAAGTCTGAATCAGCAGTAGATTGGTAAATACTATCAACTATCTTGGTTGGGGGTGGGAAGGCAAAATCCCTGATTAGTTGTTTTGTCAATTTCCTTTGTGGTCTGACTTTCTACCATGATTGATTTCAAGCTATGGACTTGATGTCTCTGAACATGGAGTTAGGAAGAGATGCAGAGTAACATTTACTTACATTGTACACCTATCATAGAAATGCAATAGGTGTAAATAACCTCAAGAATACAGGTTATAGAAAAATGCAGTAAAAATAAGTAGGAAGTCATGAATGATAAGTATTTATTACCTTGCTTTTAATATAATACATTTAAGTGTTTAAGTGTATACAATTTAATTTTAATAATGGTTGTGCTTAACCACTGGCTGGAAAGATCCTGATCATTTGCCAAGTGGCTTTCATAAGCCGTTATCAGCCAGTTGCAACACAGGACTGGCTCTGACTGAGTCCCTGTCCCTGAGCTGTTGGCCTGGTGGATTCTAGATGCTAAAAATGATTTAGACGGCTTATCCTTAACATTGTAAATGTTCTGCACCCTCAGTGTTAAAAGAGAGGACCACTCTTTGCTCTTAGACTCTCCTTGGAAAGACTGATAAAATCAAAGGAACTTGAGCTTCAGAAAATTGTACATATGGAAATAATAAATTTTGCTATCATTTCAGAGAGTTGTTGCCCAGCTCCTCCCAATTCCCCCAGCAATTTCTGAGTTATCAGGCAAGTAATGAGGAAACAGCTAACATGGTCAATAAAGGATAACGTGTTGGAGGACTAGGGGGGCATCAAGAGGCACTGGTACATGATCTTATAAATCAGTGTCCACCCAATTGATTTCTCAAAGATTTACTTAGAAATAAGAAACTGAACTGGCTAACCCACCTGGGTGTTGTATTACAATGTCTCCTGGGGCTGCCATTACAAAATACCACAAACTGGGTGGTTTAAAATAGTACAAATTTATTGTCCAATATATGAGGCCTTTCTCCCAGATGGAACTGTTTGGTCAATGTCATTATTTCTCTGTTATTGTTTTGAAAGGGTGGATATTTATATTCCCATTTAACAGAGATAGAAGCTCTCTGACTGAGAGAAGAAGAAATTTGCCCAAAATATCCAGTGTAGCAACAGATTTTGTCAGATTTAAGGCCAGGGTTCTTTTTAAAGCCCAAATTCACTTTCTTCCTCACTGAAGCCCTTTCTCAGGCTTTGCTGTCAGCTGCTCTGTGCATGCTCCATCATCAGCACAGAAACCCCCTCCAGATACGAGAAAGTGCTGGAATCCCCCAACAAGCGAAGTAAAATATTCTACTCCGAGGGTCATTTAACCCCATGTATTAAAAAGTACATTTTGCCTGATGTCTTCAGTGATATAGTTTTGTATCTATAAAAACATCCATGTCTAATGTTTTTTGAGCCTGTGCTGTTGTTTTATAGATAGAATCATGCTGGTTTTGAGCAGAGATAAAATACACACACACACACACACACACAAAATGATGTTGCTCCAAAAAAAAAAAAACCCAAAAAACCAGATTCTTGAAATGGTTTAATTACTCTGTAGGGCTTTCACTGTAAAAATCAGAATGGGCTTGGAAAATCAGATCTATTTGCATTGAATCTTTTCACATTCAGCAACGATTGAATATCCATTACGTGCAAAGCCCCCACACACAGTTGGCTCCAATTATTTAAAAGGCAGATATCTGAAAAATTTGCACGATTTGTACCCTACTGTTTTTAGTCAATGAAGCTGAAGTCTAATATGATATTGTTTTCTCAATTACACTTTGTTTATTAAGGTTGTTGTTTATTTCCTGACAACCATTAAATTCCTATTTCAGTTTTCTACTCCAGACCAGTGTTCTTAAAAAAAAAATACAGAAAATTTTAGAGCTACATTAGTTTCAGTAAAAGCGATCCTAGGCAAAGCAAATTATACACTTGAGATATTTTCAAGCAAAGCAGGGATCACTGTCGACAGTCAGGAGCTGACGTGTGACAGGTAGTCAAAGTTTCTCAAGAGTTTCATAAAACTTTCTCAAATGTTGCTCAGGAGAATGACTAAGTCTTGATTATTCTCTTCTAGTTGCAATCCCCATCCCAAAGCAGGGATCTGTTGTATTGGTGTCCTGACAGGTGATCACTTGGCTTTAGTGGAATGATTTTGGGGCCCAAGCTCAACATCTAACAAAGAAGCCCATTTTATTGTCTAGTAAGCCTATTAAGAGAAAGCTGCTTTTTACTCTAAACTCAAATGTGCCTCCATGCTACCTCCATGGAATAGAAATTCTACCCTTACATCTAGAGTATCACACACTGAGTCCATTTATGTTTTCTGCACAAGCATACCTCTAATTTCTTTGTTCACTTGTGTGTAGTAGTTACCTATTGGCTACATGGCGTATGATATGAAATACCCCAGATAATGACGTAGGTATCAGGGAGAAAAGGTTTCTCGTAAGTATCTCCATATAACACAGCTCTGGCCAATAGAACTTTCTACAATGATGGAAATATTCTATATCCCTACTGCCTGGTATGGTAGCCACTAGCCACATGTGGCCATTGAGCATGTGAAATGTACTAGGCTAACTGAAAACTCAATGTTTATTTTAGATTTAAATTGCCACATGTGCTAATAGCTACTACACTAGATAGTGAAGATTTGGAGGAATAGACAGGCCCATATGCTGATAAATATAATAATAAATTTCTATCTCCCGGCACAGAAAGGTTGAACCTGAAAGCTGAGGTTATGGCTCAGTTGTTCTTAGGAGGTGATGCCTGAGCTGGGCCTTGATGTTAAAATTAGCCAAGTGATAAAGGGGACAAAGAGTCCCAGAAAGAACATCAAAATCACCCATGGATACACAAGAATGTATTGAAAACAAAGACTGCAAATACTGTTTGGACATACCATCTAGCTGTGAGACACGGAGTATAAACTCCATTTTTCTCATGCATCTCACAAAATTACTTTTCAAGGCACAGTCTAATCACACTGGTTTTGACCTGTAGAAACCATATGAGATTGTTTCTTTCCTTATTTGAGTACTACACTTTAGAATATGCATCTTACATTCAAACTGACATTCATGGCAGAAAAATGGCTCCATTACAGTTTACATTTAATTAAAATAATTCTATAAATTCTTACCCTAACTGCTAATAAGTCAAGCCTTCCTGTCGTGCATTGCCAAATGCAAGTTTCTAAACTGAGATGTAGGATTTTATATGTCAATTACATTTTCATCTAGATAATTTGAAACCATATTTTTAGCCTTCTAAGAGCTTTCCAAATGTTGAATAAGTCTTCCTTGGACAAATTCTTTTCTCCAGTTAAGAATACTGCTTATATACAATCTCTCAAAAATATTTATGGAACATGAAGTTAGGCTGTGTTGATAAATATATCTAAAAATTAGTCATCTAAAGGAGTGCCACCTTATTTCAAAAGCAAACACTATTCTTCTAAACCAAAATGGGAAGCTCCAAAAGGTTCCTGTAGCTTTTCCTCAGACTTGCAATTATGGTAAGAATTGTTAGAGTCATTCTTTTAAACAACAATATAAGAGTAATATTTCTTTAATAGCAGATATAAAATACTGAGATTTGACCAGAGTTGTATGATGTATGCACTTTGTGATTTTATGCTGTTACACATTGCTCTGCAGTAGTAAACACAGCTCTTGTATCAATGCCATCTCCTTTCCTATCACCCTGCCCCAGTCAGCTCCCTTTTGACATCGGGACAAATATGGACATACTTTTGGATGGTGTCAAAGATAAACAAAACTAGACGCTTAGTTTAAGCAGTATGAATAGTCTGTACTCAGTAACAACTGCTGCAATAGGTAAGAGAGTTCAGCTAGGCCTGAATGCAACTTCATTGAAATAAAAAGCGGGAGAGTTTTAAAGGCTGGGATGTCCTAGGGGAAAGGTACTCAAGGGCAAAAAGAGGGGGTTGATTCACATGGTGAGGCCATCTGGGTTTGCAAACTGTCACTACTGAAGTTACTCTCCTTTCCTCCCACAGATATGGGGAGACAGGAGCCTTATTTTTAGGTGTTGGCTGGAATTTATAACAACCTGAAGTCACACCTCAAGGAACTAGAAAAGGAAGAACAAACTAAACTCATAGCAGAAGAAAAGAAATGATGAAAGTCAGAGCAGAACGAAATGAATTGGAAAACAAAAAAAGCAATCCAAACGATCAAGAAAACAAAAAGTTGCTTCTTTGAAAAGATAAACAAAATTGACAGACCTCTTATTAGATTATCAAAGAACAGAAGAGAAAGGATCCAAATAAACTCAATCAGAAATGAAAAAGGAGACATTACAACTAATACCACAGAAACAAAAACATCATCCATGAGTACTGTGTAAATCTCTGCACACATAGACTAGAGAACGGGACATGGACAAGTTCCTGGAAACACACAACCTCCCAAGGCTCAACAAGGAAGAAATAGAAATCCTGAAGAGACTAAGATGAACAGTGAGATCAAAACAGTAACAAAAAACCTCTCAACAACAACAATAGCTCCGGACCAGATGGATTCACAGCCAAATTCTATCAGACCTACAAAGAAGACCTGGTACCCATAATACAGACGTTATACTGAAAAGGAGGGAATCCTCCCCAACTCATTCAACCAAGCCAGTATCACCCCAATATCAAAGCCAGATAAGGACACAACAGCAGCAACAAAAAGAAAACTGTAGACCAATATCCCTTATGGATTTAGATGCAAAAATCCTCAAGAAAATACTAGCAAACCAAATTCAACATCAGATCAAGAAAATAATCCACCAGGACCAAGTGGGCTTCATCTCAGGGATGCAAGGAAGGTCAACATACATAAATCAGTAAATGTGATTCAATACATAAACAAAAGCAAAACTAAAGACCATGTGATCATCTCAATAAATGCAGACAAAGTTTTGCACTAAATCCAGCACCCTTTCATGATAATGATTATGTGCCGAAAACTATTTTGCAGTTCTCAGTGGAAGGGCTATGGCAGCATGAGAGGTATGGCATAGCTTAAAAAGGGGATGTGGATCCTCTAGAAGCTAATCAGGGAGGGATTCAGACCCCTTGGACAGGGAACCTGGGCTTGACCTGCCTAGGTCTTCTTCTGAGCTTCACAGGGTGGTAAAGAAAGGAAATGGGGGTCAGGGGAGCCAGGGTAGTGGAGGAAATATTAATTAAACAACACAAGCTCTAATGTTAGGGGCTTTCCAAAAAATATTTCTTCTCAGCAATCATGCAAAGAAGGTATTATTTTTAAAACTTTATGGAAGAGGAAACAGAACTGCATCAGAGTTATGTTACTTATCAAGATTACACTGCTAATAGCTAGTTGATTTCTGATAAAAGTCAGGTCTAAGTTTACTACCTCTTGCTACTGACTTTAAATCTCTTGCTACTTCACCTTTGGTCAAGAAATAGCTTGACCATGTGCCATAAAACACTACAGAATTTTCTACTATATATTCACTTAATATAATTCTAAATCCACATTAGATGATGAGCAACCAAGAAATAGCTGACAATAGAGGTGTTTGCTCAAATAATATTTTAATAGACAATTGATTAAATTCATATTAATTTAGACATTATTTCAAAACCAACTTGCATAAGCGTAGAAGAGTTTAATGTTTCAAAATGCTATTTGTCTATTTAAAATACAATTGATAACAATATTTGGTAGAGAAATGTGTATTTGCTATGGGGATGTTTATTATTATTGTTATTGACATGACTTTTATTCAATAAATGAGAAATCATGAGGAAAAATACCTCAAAACATCTTTAACCATATAACCATTCTCAAAGAAGAAATCTAATTGCCTATGAATGTCTAAAAAAATTAAAACATCACAAGTCAATCAGGTATATCAGATTTATTTGCAATGAGAAATCTGATCCACTATAAGCTTACTTAAAACAAATTAGACACACTAGGCTACCAGAAGTATTTTGGTTCTTAAATAAATTAGTAAAAAGGTTTCTAACTGAGGCACTTAACTAGAATTATCTTTCCAACTAAATTTAATTTCTATTCTGTAAAGCAAAAGCTATGTCTACCACCAATTTTATAATGCCACTAAGTTCATTTATATAATATACTGAAGTATATTATATAATTTTATATAACGTAATTATATAAATAATAATTTTTGACCCATTGAAGTAAAAAAATTCTGAGTTCATATCCCATTAGAAAGCTAAGAATAAAATATAATCATAGTATGAATAGATTTCTTCAATTTTCTGGTGTATAATTTTTTTTCCTTCCTTATTTAAAAAAAAATTAAAGGGGACTTTCTATTTTAAGGAGACAAAAATAATTGGGATGAAAATTACCTCTTTTCCCTTCCATTTCTCTCACATTCCTAAATTGCTACAAATTTTGAGAAAAATTTGCCTAGAATCTATTGTTTTATTCACTTCTCTCAAGTATGGGCTTTAAAAAAGAATACTCTGTCAATACATTCAAGTGGTAAGAAGAGAAAGCTATGAAACTCAAAGGAGCTAGATGGCTGCTTTTCATGGAAAATCTGATGGGCAATGTTAATTTTATCGTCTTCTAAGAGCTTTAAGCAGTATGACTATTCCATATATACTGGCTACACTTACCTAGGTCGAGATTTCTTTTTTGTTAATATATCCTAGCTCAACAGTTTTCTCAGCATGGACAATTGTCAACTTGGCTATCTCTATAATAATGCATGTTTCATGGTAAATCCCAGATCATTCAAGGCAAAATAAACTATGGTCTTTAAAAACTTGCCCTGATTCAAGGAAAACCCCTCATTTATTCTAACCCCAATACAACAGAGAGTGGAAAGAATGCTGCTCAGAATAGGTAGCATGAAAAATTTGTAGGAAATTCTCAGTATGTATAAAAATGGAAGCTACCAGTTGCTTATTTCTTCAGGGGTGAGGTTTTAATTCTATCCCTGAAACAGCAGAGATATGCACCCAGGAAAATGGAGCTTAATGCTCTCAATCCATATTTCCTGGGCATTGTAAATATTTGTCTATCTATCTTTTTATCTTCTGTCCAAATCTGGAAATGAAATGTGCTAGATCATAACTCTATATTCTTTCATATCCCAAATGTCATTTGCCAATGCAGCTGCTGTAGCATATAAGACAATGATAGAACCCAAGTCTCTCATTTAAATTTTCGTTGTAAGAGACATCATATTAATATTAGAGTTGGTCAGTGTTGTGGTGGGAGGGAATATTCTCACTCTACCTTATACAGAGTTTAGAATATTCTAGAATTATAGTGTGTTCCTCTTATACTTTCTTCCGCTGCTAAGTACATTATTGTGTAATACCTTTAGCCAAATGTCCTTGTAAGTTGGAGTCAGAACCTACTTAAAAATCCCTACACAAAATGAAACCAGCAAAGAACTTTTCTTATTCTTCCTGCCTTTAACTACTAACCCATCAAGCCTCACAGCCACTCTTCAAAGTTTTATGGGTCTCAAAGGTGTTACAAAATAATTGTCTTTTTCTTGTCAGAGATATTTTCTAATTTTAGCTTTATTTAACTTACCTTATGGAAACTGGAGCAATCATTTAGGAAAAAAGACTATGATTCCCAGGTACATACCTCTAACAAGATATTGCACCATCCTGAAGATGGTAATATACTCATTCCACATGAAATGTCCTAAATTAAGTCATCAGAGGGAGAGTTCAAGAAAGTCATGTACTCTGAGTCATATTGATTGATGATGAGTTTGCACAATTGTCATAAATAGCAACTCTTTGTCTCTTGAGAATTAGTAGCTTAATGAAGTAGCTGGCATCTTTTAAGGGAAGATAAAATCTCAGTCTATAGAGGAAGATGAACTAGAGAAAGAAATTAACCATAGAAATGCAGAGTTGGAAGGGAATTTAGAGGTAACATTCAAATATCCAATTTATCCATATGCATAAATTCTGTCCATTTCCCCAAAATAGCTCAGGCAGAACCTACTTGAGCAGTTCTAAGAAATAAGACAATCCATTCTATTTTATATGGGTTGAAAATTCTCATTTATAGTGAGATGCAATTGCCTTCAGTTTCAACACATTGCATTTAATTCTATTTATCAAATAAACATTTTTTTGGGGGTATTCCTATCCATCTAGCCCATTACTAGATACTGCAGTGATAGTCAAGGATATATGAAAACATGCTTTCTCCTTCCTCCATGGGGAAGTAAACAGAAAATGACTGAGTGTCATGCTTCTACCACCCACATAATGGGTGGCAACATTTAGGAAAGTCATTTTTCTTTCAGAACTTACAGAGTATATAACAATAACACCTCATGATTTTGTTCTAAGGATTAAGCTTCCATATGAAATATTTTAGTAAACTGTGAAAGCTACAAATATGCAAATGCTGAATTTCACAGTATCCCATGCAGATTTCCATAATAAACCATCCCACCTTGGGCAATAATAATTTATTTATCTGCTAGCCATGGAAGAAATGATAACATATTATCTCTTTTATACTGACCAGTTATAGTTTCTGGGATGCTACAAATGTTTTATAAAGGTCTGTTGGATTAATCCAAATGACCACTCATCCAGGAGACTCAAAAATGATGATATTACTGAATGGCATAGTAGTTTAGAAGGATGGTTTTACTATAAAGATGAAATAATGAGTTCACTTTACATATGATCAGCTTATGTATGAAGCATCCTGCAATACTGATCTAGAGGGTAAATGAGAGAACAGAACTGGATGTGATGTTTTGGGAGTTTTCACAAATAGGGAATGGGTGAAATCATGTAAGGAGAGAAACAGGCAGCATCACCTCAGAGAGAAAAGAGCAGAAGCTCAACTCAAGAGCTAGGACAATACTAGGAGTTGGGATTGGCAGAAAAAAACACCTACAGGGAAAGACAGAATGTATAGCCTTCCTCAATTGAATCTGTTATTACTCACACTTTATTTACTTTCCTAAAATGCCCTTCTGTCTATCAATAAGTATATAGTAATATCTACTTTCTGTCCAATATAACTTGGTATTTTATGATGTATAAGAGACAAGTGGCTGCAGATCTCTGGCCCCACCTGTAGGATGAGTGGGCATCTGAGCACTGGGTCCATTACCAAAGCCCTCATCTCTGGTCCTTACATGGCTTTGATAGTCTGGAATTGTTTTCTGTCACTCTAGCAGTCTAGCAGTCAGATAAGTAGTTCTACAAATTTATTAATTTATGGAGAATTCAAGCTACATCATGATAATTTTTATTATTCTTGTTCTTTAAAAAAAATCTGACTTGCCAGGGATGGGAGAGATGGTGTATTGGTGTGTGAATACATGCATGTGTTTCCAAAGTTCATGCCTTATCTATATTTATTCTATTTTCAAGAATAGAAAAAGAGATAAGAAATAATGTCTTTACAATGTTCAGTGACTAATTTTTCCCAAATCATAGTAAAGAAGCAATCTTGTGAGATGTATTTTTAATAAATAAAATTATGATAACAACTCTGAAGGTTAAAACAATCCATATTTTAATACAAAGTATTATTATTTTGAGAAGGGGAAATTTTATGAATTAAACTCTTCCTCTACTTCTACTCACTATAATTAAAAAAAATATATATATATGTATATATACACACACACATATATATTTATAAGGATTTAAAATCACATCACTTTAAGATATTCCAAATAGAAAGGATATTCTCTGTTATGAATCTCTTTATAAATCTACTATATAGGTAGCCAAAGTTATAACATTGTAGTAGTTAAAAGGGACATATGCTTGAATTTTTCCAAATAGTCATGTGAAAAACACCTGTAGTATTTCACAATTTACAAGTTAATTCAAATTAACAGTAAACATTGCACTGCTGTGAGGATGAGACATGGTCAACATGTGTGTAATTTTTTCATCTAAGGCTGCTGTAAGAACATATATAAACGTTACTGGAAATTTTCATATACAATTCATATCTTTCTCCTTCCTAATGGAAAGATTAAACCTTTATATGCACAATATATAAATGGGAATAAAAATTTAAGCTAATAGAAACAAACATTTGAGAACAAAACACTTTACCAGCTATAATGTTTATATCATCATATTTTTTAAACAATGGGCTTTTAATTTATTATAGATTTTACAACTGAATGTCCAATAATGGACAATTGAATATGAATCAGATGCAGGTAAACGATTGAGAAATTTTTCATTTTCAAAGTAGGTGAGAATTTTTTACAAAGAACATCTCTCTTTGATATGATTTTAGTTATAGCTACAGAGGAACAATCCTTTCATAAATAGAATAAAAAATCTGTCAGTCATCTGAATGTTTCAATATAAAATAGTTCTGCAGTACATGAATTTTATGTTTTATCTTCCTTTAATAATTGTATAGAGTTAAAAGAAAGATTTATTTTTTTTTTACAGAAACACCCAAAAATTTAAAACATGCATAAAATCATTTGGTCAAAATTTGCTCTTACATAGTACTCAAATTCTAATTCTTTACATATTATATTCTGTAATGTCCAAGAGACTTCAGAATATTTTTGGAATGAGGTAGATTATAAATTTAAAAAACTCCAAGCATAATATTCATTAACCAGTAAACACTAAAAACAAATTACCTAAATTCCTCTACTGACTGAAAAAGTTGTAAATATTGGCAGCTTTGCTGATGAAATAGGTTGAGCTTCTTGCTGGGCTATATTGATAAGAAGGGAAAGCTATTATTTCAGTAGAGGGAAATGCACTCAGTTAAGTAATAAGTATATAGAATTCATTTGTTCAGACAGTTTGGAAATATTTTTCATGCTATGTTAGTTGAAATAGAATGTGGTAAATCAGGGAATTCAGGAGCGACACTGGGGATAGTAGAAAAGTTGACGAGGATGGCCTGGTGTTTCGATTTTTGTGATCCCAGGAATGCGGTAAGCTACATACGCAGATGAAGCCAACCAGTTATAATAGAGGACACCATTGGGAATGAACCATTTCAGCCTCACTGCTCATTTCCTCAGATATACACACCACTCTGCTTTCTATTAATGATGTTATGAAGAGAAAACCCCATAGAAATGAATGAAGACTAACCAAAAAACCAAAAACCAAGTACTATCCTAAGTTCTACAATAAGAGATGTTTGGGGTAGAGTTGGCAGCAGTTGTGTAGTTAACAAATGATGAAGTCATAAGGTGATAGTCTCAGGTTATAAAACAATTTGATTGTACTCTACCTGGAAGCTGAAGAATTTCTTGGAAATCCACAATGCTTTGCATTTTGCCTTATCTGCTCTTTCTGGTAGCCATTGTGCATGGACAGATGGGGTAGAACCGAGAACCAGAGAGTTCCCTGTCCCAGTACATGCCTTGACTGCTTCTACTGCTTCTTACCCAGAGTGTGAGTATAGGTAGAAAGGGGAGTGAACAGCACCTGGGTTTTGTTTTCATCTTAAAAATATTCCTTTGGGTACAAAATATCAGACATGATTTTCCTTTGTTTCCTTCCAAAAATCCTACTGAAGTTAGAAGAGAGGGATAAAAATATAATAATCCCATAATAACTCTAAGAAAAGATTGGGTTGAAGGGGTAGGTAGGCCTTAATGAGAAGATTCTTTTGATAGATACCTGGAAGAGAGAAAATGGGTGAAATCACACTGTTTTCTTTTTTTTTTTTTAAGCAGGTAAAACTAAGACTTAATATATTCAAATAACAAAGCCTTTAAGGAAGTAGGAGCTGTTCTTGATGACAAAGACTTAGAGACACAGAGTAAATATTGGAAATAAGGCAGAAAAATGAGGGAAGTCCAAAGGAATGCCTGCACCACTCACCACCCACCATGGTCTGGAACTTGCTCCTGGAATTATAAAATTATTCTCTAAAGAAATTTAATGATTTTTATAGGTAGAGATGAAACTTAAGCCATTCTTATTTTGTAAAGATTGCAACATATCCTCCTGCTACCCCTCCTGGTACTGCATAGTGAAACCAGCCAGGTCACCAATCCACCTGGTCAGCCCCACTTTGGAGAGAACCCTGGGGATAGAATTTTACTCAGTGACAGAGACTTACATTTCTTTACATATTATTGCCTTTATTCATATAAATGTACTATCAATGATTACCAAACACACTGAGAAAACTCACAATACAATCCCAAAGAAACAAGGTGAGGCAAGAGAACATCACAGTACAGGAAAAAAACTTATAATTAATTGTCTCAATACTGATTAGAGAAACTGCTGCATCTATAAAACCAGAATAAGTATTAAGGAGAAGTCCAAGAAAAAATGGTTCTTATACCTTAAAAATTAGTAAGAAACTAGAGGAAAAGCTGAGAAAGCTGGAGAATCTCAGTTTTGCATTGAACTAAAAGATAAATGAATAAAAACTACAAGAAGAATGTTAACAGATATAAAGAATTAAACCAGGATGCCAACATCCATCTAGTTGATGGATGAGAAGAGAACACATAGAAAATGAGATGGTTGAAAAGATCAAAGGATAAATAGGCAAAAAATACCTGAAAAATTGACAACATTCTTTAAAATAAGGTGGTTGTTATGTGGTTAAGTGGCCATCAAGATACATACTTACTCACAACTCAGTGAAATGTCAGGTCTCCAAAGATTCATAGAATATCCTAAAAGCTACCAAATAATACAGGCTGACTATTTACATGTGAATGAGAATCAAATTGTCATCATATTTCTAATCGGGAATGTTGAATTCCATAAGACAATAAAGCAATGTCTTCAAAGTTCTGAGGGAAAAAAATCTGGAATTCAAAATTTACTTTCAGCTGGACCATTAAGTATGATAGCACATAATGACATTTGATATTTCCCAAGGGCTCAACATTTTTACTGTCTGAAATATTGCTTATGAAGGTCAAAAAAAGAAAGATAAAAACCAAAAAGAAAACCTGAGCATGGAAGAATACATAAATCAAAACTTAGCAAGTATAACCAAACAAGAATGAACTGGGAGTAAAAGTGAAAATATCCTGAAATGACAGATATGTAGTAGAACTGAAAAATCATCAACCCAAATTAGAACAGTGATCTCGATAGCTCCAAGGGAAAAAAAAGTGATACCTTTAAGAAAAAATATATTTTCACTTTAATAATACGACATGTGTAATTAAGAAATATATAATCTTAATAATAAGGTGAAGGCATGTTACTATTTTTTTACAGACTGTAAAACATGATTTGAAAATTTGGGGGAAAAGAAAAAGGAAAGTCATAGTCAAACGATAAAGCAAATTAAGATAAATTTGGTGGCTAAAGGTAGAAAATCGATTTGACCTCCATGCTTGAGAGGTACATGCTTAGAGACAAAAAAATTACGTTTTCTTTTTATGGGGCCAATTACAGTACTTGTCTCTGCAGGGAATCATAATTGGATAATCAGACTAGAGAATGTGTTGTCTATTGGTTCCTTGGTCTTAAATTTTATAATGAATCTATAATTATGGTTGACAAAGAACATGGACAAATGTAAAAACACATGTTCAATTGATACATGTCATAAAGTTCATGAAGGTTCAAACAAATGAGTAAACATGCTTAATTACAGCAGTTTTCCAAAATGCATTTTGACACTAATATAATATCTTCCTTTTTAAAAAGCTTTTATTATAATATATCTTCTATGTATATTATTTTTCCTTTATAAGAACTGAATTCTCAACTTGGTTTGCTATGCATGAACAAAGCATACAACAAATAGAGATAAAAAGTTAAGTGGGTATTTTCTTAAGGTGATTACCAAACACAGGTAAATCCCCAAGTTTGACAACCTGGGTCCTTTCCACTCTATGGATATAATCCTACACTAATCAAAGGACAAAAATTTGTCCACAGAGAAAATTTTTATTTCTATAAAATTTATATTCTATTTCTATGAAAGTATAAAATCAGGGCTCAAATTATAGTGTTTAATGTATAAGTTATACTTGTCAATCATTCTCAGTTATATCTCATTCTTTAAAATCATTTATATTACATGTTATTTATGTTTATAGACATATGGAATATTATATTCATATTTATATTTATAGTTATCTCTAAACACACTCACACACACAAACACATGCTTATTTGAATATTTGTGTATTTGCTCCACAATGTGAAAATATTTCAATGCAAGGACTTTCTGAAATGGTAAACATTTTCACTGGAAAAATTGTCGTTGCTTAGCAGGCCTAACTCAGCTCACTGCCATATAAAAAAAATTAAGTGCAGGAGGCAGTGAAAAACGACCAGTCATTTTTTTCTCTCCCAGCTGATACATATCTTATTTATTCTTCTTTGTAATGTGTGAATGCTGCACCATGCCCTATTTTGTCTTCTGCCTCAATTAAAATGTAAATTTCTGCAGCCCATCTCTATAATTCCCAACTGCTCTAGGCAGGGGAATTTAAACTGCTTTTAATAAAACCAACTACAGATGCTGAAATAAGATTTCTTCCCAAGTCTTTGAAATCTATATGTGTAATGGTAGGCTGAAGCTTCTGTAGTTATGCCTTGGTCACAAACATTCAGATAAAAGGAAAAGACAGAGATCGGTGCATTTTAATATCACCGTATGTGCAAACCCATAGCTAGGGGACTGACCGTCCTTCTCCTTTTGGACAATTTGTAGCTATCAATCCTTTTTCTTTTATAAAAGATAAATGTTGGTCACATTTAGAATTTATAGCTTCCAAATGCCACTGCCCATTTCACCAGACAGGATAAAAATTTGATAGGTAGATTCAAAATTGATGTCAAGTTTGCAAAACTGACTTTTGGATTTTCATATTAGCCCGTTGGTCTAACTCCTCAATTTATCCATTTCAGTGTCTCACCCTGTCAAACATCCTATTCTCTGTATCTTATAAATGTCTTTGTCTCATTTTCCTGGTTAACTCCTAATGTTCTTTCAAGTCTTAACTCCAATGTCTTCCCCAGGAAACATTACTTGGGGCCACTAGAGGGACACATTTCCCCCTTTGCCTTCCCCTTTCCTAGCATTCACTAGTTGTTCTCTCAGAATTGTTGTAATTTCCCATATTAGAATGATCATATAATTTACCATCTAATCTAGGACAATTTAGAGGTATTGATCAGACAGGAATGGGGAAATCATATGTAAACTAGGACTCTCCCAGGCAAACCAGGCCATATTAACAGCCCACTATCAAACTGACAGTTTCATATCATACTCAGATCATACAAAAATGTAGAAGAGGGTAAAAATTAGAGCGTATTATTGGAAAAATCATATCAAATCACTTGGCTGATATCTATGGTTCTCTGATGCCTCCAGTCCTCACAAAGCTTATAGCCTAGTAATGATCCTTCCACCAAGAAGGCAAAAACCATTTCTCTTCTATCATAAATACCAAACGTGAACAGTCCATGTTTCTCAAAACCATGTTTCTCAGTCCATGATTCTCTACATGGGGTGATTTGGTAAACTGGGGGACATCTGGCAATGTGTAAAGACATTTTTGGTTGTTGAAACTAGGGTGGGGGGGCTGCTGAGGGAAGTGCTCCTGGCATCTAGAAGGTAGAGGTAGGGATGCTTCTGAACATGCATAGGACAGGCTCCCAGAACAAAGGATTATTCAGGCCCAAATGTCAATAGTGTCCAGGTCAAGAAGTGCTGCCCTAATCAGGCAATATGGTGAGCACGTCAGAAGAGCAGAGGACAAAGGCAGAGGAGATATGTGGTGTTTAAATCTCTCCCTATGGGGAGAAGCATGCCTTGGGTGAGGAACTGTTAGTTTCACAATCATCCTCCACTGGTCATTCCCAGCACTCCTCTCATTATTTGTCATCCAGAAAATGGCTACAAATGAAAGACGACTCTATGTCTATACCCTCTTCTAAGTATTTCACTATAGAAAACAACAAATAAGCAATTCTTTGAATTCAGTGTTCAAGTTCCTTCCCTTTTTAAATCTCTCTTCCTGCTTCTGCAAAGTTAATCCTGGAAGGACTACTTTCTTCATTTCATTGCCCTGCTCAAATGCCTCCTGTAATTAAGTCCAAAGTCCTTAGCCATCAGTCTTCATGAAGCTATCTTGGAAAGTTATTTATATGAGCACCCAACTTCAGCCTTTTATCCTAATTTCTGTCCCCAAAATAAGATTTCTTACCTCTAACTCTGATGTTTCCTCCCTGGAATGCTTTCTTGCCTCCACTCTGTCTATCCCAATCCTATTTTTCTTTCAAGACCTTGCTTAAATTTCACTTCCTCCAAATGCTTCTCTCCATTTTCCTTTCATATCTGTTTACATCATTATTCATTTACTTGTATTAATCATTATCTTCTGATGTGCAACATCCTAATCGTTCCATGAAGATGCTAAATATATTAAGAAAAATATAAATTTACATTTTTGAAATGTCCTCTTTAGTAAACTTACTAATGGCAAATTATTCATAAAGATATATGAGAAATATTATTCATTAGCTGTTTATAGCACTAACGGTACCACTGCCACTCACACATAACTGGCACTCAATAAATATATGTTGCTGACAACACTTATGGAGACATATCTATGTCTAAATAAGCTTCTAATGAGTTCAGTTTTCAAAGGAGGCAATTTTTTCCAGTCTCAATGAAAGAATAAAAAAAGAAGTAGCCTTGTCAATACCTTGGGGAAAGAGTGTCAGAAGATATTCATTGTTGTCAATCATTTCATTATTGTTCAGATCCTACAAGGATGTGGCAAACTTTGGAGCAGGATTCAGAGACTGAATTACATAAAAAGCTCTGAGATAGTTGGCAATTTAATATAAGTATAAAAAAGGAAATGATTCTTAAATAGTTTCAAGTGTTGATTAAATAATGCTTCAGGGGTGTTTTTCAAACTAAATCTAAGGGCATAAACTTGTAGGTACACAAGTTCTACAGTTTTTTGTTGTTGTTTTGTTACTTAGCTTTTATTGAAATTGGAATTTAAAATAAGTTTTACCATAAAATTATTTTATATTTTGCTGTACTTTTTGCAGTTAAAAGATATTTTCATGACATAACATTTGAGTTCCTTAACCAGTATTTTTCAAAATTCAGAGAGTACATGTTACTAAGGGTCTGAGAATATATTTTCTTAAAGAGAACTTGTATAGCTCACATTTTGGAAAAACTGGTTCATAATATATCTTTATGGACCAATATGGTCCATTTAATGAAAATGATAGCAATATATTTGTTTCCTGAACAATTAGAAGGTTTGTGATGTATTGATGCAAAAATCAGATTAGCTTTCTTCAATTGATGGCCCCTCATATGGCCTCTTCCTTCCTTTTCATCAATTTGCGAGGTACCTATTTCACGCGATAAATGTAATTTTCTTCACCAACCAGCTGGTTTTGGTTGTTTTATTATAATTAAGAGAAGTTTAACTACCAAATGGACTTGTTATTGACAGGGTGTGCACTTATTAGTCAACAAAAATAGAAGAATTACTAATTTTTACAACTCTTTAATTTACTTTGTAAACATTTTTGCAATTTTAATCCTGCTAATTTTTGATTGCATTATTTTATTAGAATTACTGCTAAAACTAAAATTAACACAGGTAGTTGAACTGTCATACTTTTTTTTTCCTCTTCCTCAACTTGTTGTAGAGATGGTAATCCTTTTCTGTAAAGTTTTTTTTTTTTTCCTTTTTTTTTAAATTGCAGAATATTATGGGAGTACAAGATGTTTTGGTTACATGATTTATTTTGTACTGCTTGACTCAAAGTTGTAAGTGTATCCATCACCCAGATAGTGTACATTGTACCCGTTAGGTATGATTTCATCCATCCCCTCCTGCCTGCATGATTTCCATTGAGTTTTACTTCCATCTGTGTATATGAGTGCTGATCAGTTAGTTCCAATTTAATACTGAGTACGTTGTGTTTTCCTTCCATTCTTGTGAAACTTCACTTAGGAGGATGGTGTCCAGTTCCATCCAGATTCTTACAAAAGGTATGAATTCATTTTTTTATGACTGATAGTACTCCATGATGTATATATACCACATTTTATTAATCCACTCATGAATTAATGGTCACAGGCTTGATTGTGGAATCTTTCTGACTATGAATTGTGCTCCAATAAGCATTCTAGCGCAAGTGTCTTTTTGATAAAATAACTTGTTTTCCTTTGGATAAATACCCAGTAGTGGGATTGCTGGATCAAATGGTAGGTCTACTTTTTGTTCTTTGAGGAATCTCCATACTATTTTCCATAGAGATTGAGACACTAATCTTAATGGTTCCTTGAAATGAGCCAACAAGATGACAGAAAAGACAAAGAAAAGAAGGAAGGAAAATCATTAGACCTGGCTATAACTCTGTCTAGATAACTCTGGAAATGCCAGAGCTGAATAGGATTTTGTGGTGGTTTTCACACCAAAAATATGAATATTTTAAGTTGAATTAAAATATGCCCTCATTTTTAAAAAGACAACTAGCTGAAGTCAATCTAAAAAAAAAGAAAATCAATGCATTTCGTAGACCCTGTAATCCTTCTGCTGCAGGCAGCTGGAGCCCCGTGACGACTTCCCAGAGGAAGCAGCTGGATGAGTAAGAGCTCATCCTTTATTGAATTCCCTAATAAAGAATGCACATCTTTTGGGACCAGCAGAAGCATCAAGCATCACTCTCCTCCCAACCTCCCTTGTAAGACAGACAGTTGGGGGTGGAGGGGGCAGATAATTGAATTAAACACAGTGATTGAACACGAAAGCCGTGCCTATGTCTCAGGGGAAGAGTGCTGTCTGTAGATCTCACAGCCCCTCTCCTTTTCAAGTTGCACTGACAGTGACTGGGCTGCCTGTGGAAAGTTGTTGAAGTTGCCCTTTGCAACCACTCCGCCTGTTAAGCGAGAGGGGGAGAAAGTCTGCACTTGGGATTTCATTTGAAGACATCTTTCCTCCAAGGTTCTTTCAGCTTCAGTTCAAAGTATTATTAATTCAGTTCACATCCTTTCCACAGGCAGGCCGATCTCTGCCCATTGGACTGCATGTGTCACTCGTTGGTACTCTTCTAATTCAGTGCACTGAGAGGGAGCAGCGGATGGCAAATCAATCTCAGACTCCTTAAGGGTATCTGTAGATACAAGCTATGCAAAAGCCTGTCTTTTTCTATTCTTTGATGGAGAGGTGTTTTTGCTTCATACTGGTCTTCCTCTTTCCTGAGAAGAGGAAATATTAACTGAATTCAATAACTAAAACTTGAAGAGTATGCTGAGAAAGATGGCTCTGTACTGAGTGAGCGAGCTAACAATATTGATGCCTGTTGAGTAAGTTGGAGCACTATCATGCCATTGAAAGGCAAACACCCCCTCTGAGCATGGCCTGGACGTGTCATTTCACAGGGAGGAATGAAAGTGGTCTTTGGGTAAATACTCCACACCTTTCTGACTCTTAAATGCTATTATTTCCCACATCCTCTCCTTTCCTCCCTACCCCAGGAAGAGAAGGTCAATATGGATTTCCCCCATCTCCTTCACCTGCATAGAAAACTCCTTTAACGACTTATCCCTGTGTCTTCATCTTTTGCATTTCTCTTGGCTATTTTTTAGACAGAATATACGGGCATGCCACCTCTTCCATCTTCAAATATGATCACACTTTTATACCAAGTCAGCCTCAAGGTACCACCTTATCATGTCCTTTATTTCACACACAAGGCATTAAATAGAGCACGTTTTCTTACCTCTAATTCTCCCTTCCACTCCCTATGATTTGGGAAACAGAGTATGTACCGAAATCTCTCCTCACTGAGACCGCTCCCTTGTTTCTGAGTGTGATGGATACTCTGCAGTCCTTATTCTGCATCCTACTGACAGCATTTTCAGCAGGATCTTTAAGGGCTGGTTTCTGGAATCAGATCCTGCAGGCTCACACCCTCACTGTGCCATTCATGAACTGTGTGGTCTTTGGCAAGATATTATTAAATATGTGCACTTTGGTTTCCTCATCTATAAAAGGAGGCAATAATAATAGGTACACCCCAGAGCTATTATGCAAGGTAAGTGACTTAGTACACATAGAGCAGTTGGAAAATTAGCTGGTACTCAATACATGTAGCAATTATTATTCAGCCTCTATGCAGCATTTGACCCTGCTGACCACTTTCTCCTCTTTGAAATTCTCTTCTCCTTTGACCTTCAGGATATCAGTTGTTCAAGGTACTGCTTAATTCTGTGTGTTTGATCTCTATTTCTTCTTTTCCTCCACTTTTCCTTCAACTAAGGTTCTGTCTATGCCTCCTTCTCAAACTACACATTCTCTAAGAGCAATTCTTATCCATCTTTCTTTTTTCTAACAAATTATAACATCTCACAGTTTTTTCTATAACTCAAGCCTATTTCCTTAAGGATCAGACTATACTGAATTACTCTCCTTCAATGTCCTAAAAACTCAGCATATTTTACAATCATTACCCAAATCTGTCCCGCCTACCTTCTTCCTTTCTCAATAAATGGTTTCATTAAACCAGCCATTTTCCAAAATTGGAACCAGAGATTGCTTTATTTCCCAAATATTTTATGCATTCTTTCAAAATGCCTCTTGAAATAAATCCATTCTCTCTTTCTCCATCCCCCAGCCGAAGAGCAGATCCTTATCATTTCTTCCTTCCATTGCTGCAATGGCCTGCCACTTTCTAATTGTCTTTAGTTCTGCGCCTTTTCTAGCCATTATCCACTTTCCTTGCCATCTGATCTTTCTAAAGCAAAGGGCTCTTTAGGGTTGTCCCCCTCTTAATACTTTTCCTTGGCAAATCATCTCTTTGCAGACAAATTCCAAAGCAGTTAGCCTCATATGCAAGGTCCTCCCTAGCTGCCCAGTTCAATATCATGCCACTTTCTCTGTATTCCCCACACCTTATGGCATATTTAAAATACTTGGTCCTTATAGAAATTTAATTTGATTCAATCTCCCTGATTTGTATTCAAAATCAAAAGACAAAGGAGATTATCCTAAACTATAGCCAAGCAGGCATTTGTTCTTACAAGCATCATGAATAGCCCCTTAGAAATACAAATGCTGAGGAACAAGAATAACGCTTTCAACTTATTCTAGACCATAAGGTAGGATTTGGGGAGAAAACCAAACCTAGAAGCCCAAGGAGACAAAATGCTTGAGTTCAGCGGGGAGTCTTGGTGATCATCTCTCTCAGGTGTTCCAATTCTGCCGGTACATTAGCATGATCCAGGCAGGGATCATTTTAAATGCACCCATGGACAATACCCATCATAGACCAAATAAACCAGACACTATGTTGTCCAAGCAGGATATTTTTTTGAAGCTTTCCATGTGATTCTAATGGATAGCCAGGGTTGAAGACCACAGATCCAGTCTAACCCATCATTTACAGATGAGCACATTATGATACACTTAATTTCATTTTCCCATAAAAATAAGCTTAGCAAAATGGGCTAAGCAACAAACATGCAAACATAGAAAAGGAATTTATTTTACATGAGAAGGGTGACCATATATTATCCAGACTAGGAAATCTTGAGCTTTCACTTTGCTCCCCATTGGCACACCAATGCCTAAAATAATGATTGAAATATAGGGCTTATTAAAAATTTATTAGAATGAATTAATGAGCAGACATTTATCAAACCTTAAAATAACATCTCAGAATAATACAAAATATCTCTTTCTACAGCTTTCATTTGGAGAACTGTGTGCCCTTCACAAATAGATACAGAGGTAAACTCTTCATGTTTTCACCTCTAAGACAGTGGAAAAAGATGATAACTATTACTCCATTCCTCTAAGAAGTAAACTTAGAATAGTGGGATAAGAAGTTACATATCAGAATAAAATTATCACAAGGAAAAAAAATCCCATTGGGTTTATATTTTATTGTTCAATCAGAGTCAAGATTGAAAAAGAAAATATGAAATTATCTTCAGTTGCTGAATTAAGGTATTTGTAAAAGGGAGGGTTTATGTTTGTAAATAATTTTTAAAAGTTGTTATGGGGCCTTGCATGGTAGCTCACACCTGTAATCCTAGCACTCTGGGAGGCCAAGTGGAGGATCATGCTGAGGTCAGGAGTTTGAGATTAGCCTGAGCAAGAGCAAGACCCTGTCTCTACTAAAAACAGAAAAAATTAGCCAGGTGTAGGAGTGAGCTCCTGTGGTCCCAGATACTTGGGAGGCTGAAGCAGGAGGCTTGCTTGAGCCCAGGAGTTTGAGGTTGCTGTGAGCTAGGCTGACACTAGGGCACTCTTGCCCAGGTAAGAGAACAAGACTCTTTTTCCAAAAAAAAAAAAAAAAAAAAATGAAAGATTAAAAAAAAAAAAAAAAAGGTTGTTATGGACTGAATTATGTCCCCATGCAAAATGCATAAATTGGAGTTCTAATCTCCTATATGACTGTATTTGGAGATAGGGCCTTTAAGGTGTGACGTGAGGTTAAAAGAGGGCAACAGTGTGGGGCCCTAATCCAATAGGACTGGTGTCCTTACAAGAAGAGAAAGAGATACCAGCGATCTCTCTCTGCCATGTGAGGACAAGCCAGAAGGCAGCCACCTGCAAGCCAGCAAGAGAGCCCTCATCAGAAACTAGCCTCAACCGCACTGGCACCTTGATCTTGGACCTCTTGCCTCTGAAACTATGATAAAATAAATGTCTGTTATTTAAGCCACTTAGTCCGTGATATCCTGTTATGGTAGCCAGAGAAAACTAATATAAAAGCGGACTTTTTCTTTAGGGTCGGCAATGATGGTTTGAAGAAAGCAGAAAATTCAAAAACAAAGTCACAAGGCCCATCTTCTGGTTCCAATAAAGAAATAAAGTTCAGGGTAGAGTGTGAGGCATAGTAGAAATATGTTAAACGAAATTCTCTGGAAATAAAATCCAACAGACTTTTCACATGTCTATGGTTAAAGTTTGGAGTATTTTGTATGCGACCTAACTTACCGCACAATATAATTTAACATAAAATCACTACAAGTCAATTATACTTTTTAGAGGTTAAAGACGAGATTCCACACTATAATTTCCTCCCAACAGCCTTTGGTCTTCTACTGCAGTCGTCATTTCTGGGTTTTGTTTTAAAATGAAAACTGAAAAATAAAAATTATCTGTCTATGTGGCAAGTGGAAAATGACAGGGAAACATATTGGATCATTTAGATTCTCTTTACAACGCAAGCTCAAATAACACTGTTAGTGTTTATTCTCATATATTTTCAAAGCCTCCCTGCATTAGATTCTACAGGCCACCCTGTGGCTTTTCAAGCAAAATAATCATTCTTTTTCTTTTTTCCCTATAAATTCATTTTAGCAGCACTTGTGTTTTGATTTGCTGCAAGTCCTCTGGCACTTATTAACATTCGAAGTGGTTCAGGGCGGCCTCATGCAAATGCGGCTCCTTCAACCAACAAAATGCACATTTTCTGTTTGACAATCAACATTTCATTAATAGCATGTTAAAACTGGAATGGACCTTAATGAGGACCTATTTCACCTCCCCATCTCCCCACCCAGCGATATTAGCAACAGATAAAAGGCCCAGGCATCTTGACATTATGCTACCTACATAAGCAACATTAGAGGATACTTTCTTAGGATATGCAGACTGGAATTTCAAGCTCCAGGAAAATCTGTATCGTTTGTTTTTCATTGAATACATCTTAGTATCCCAAGTTCTTACTTTATCATGGAAATAAAAATAAAGCCATTGCTATACATGTATAATACATTCTTTAATATATAGGATGTTTTTCATTTAAAAAATAAACACTGGTATGAAAAATACTAACACACTAAATTTAATTTTTATCTATCTTCTGTAGCTATTATAAAGGATGATCTGTTGTTTAAATTCACACACACACACACACACACACACACACACACACATCTCCCAGTATGCCAAAACTAAGCCTAGGAGAAGACATTCAATGAGTCGTCTTTGGTCCACTGAATGAACTTTGTAAAACATTTGGTTTTATCACTCTTACAGAAATGAAAGATAAACAGCCTCAAATCAAAATGTGTTGGGTAATATTAAAAAAAGAAAAGAAAAAACTATCCTGAAGGTCTAACTTCTTCTTCCTCTCTATTCATACTAGCTTTTGAATCCTACCTATTTTCCCTCTAGACCTTCCAGGAATTTCTTCTGCCCACAATAAAGGAGCTAGTACACAAATCACCAACGTCCCTTCAGATGCTAAGATCTGCCTATTTGAGAACTCACAGAACACAAAGTGTGAGAAGAAAGAAAATCCCAAGCTAGTCTAATCAGAAACTAAGAGGCAGAGAGTTGTAACTCTGAAAATGAAAGATGCAAAGATTTAACATTTTGCTTCAGGAGCAGAAAGATAAGAGAGGAAGAGCAAAAACCTACTTTGCTAAGCCACATGTGATTGGGTAAGCAAATTATATAACTGGTAATTTTGCATGCCACCATCTGAAAAATGTATAAAGTGTAGATAGTATCATTGAGTACAAACTTAATATATATTAACAATGATTTAAAAATTCACACTAAGACATGATAAGTTAAAAAACTTCATCATTGTTATAAATTTGAAGATTTCATGACTCCTTTAAATTATTAAAGCATTAACAAGTTTAAATCTTAAAACAAAAATCTATCGCTATAATCCCAGCTTCTGTAGACTGCAATATATCGATGATCTAGATTTTTAAAAGACCCAGTTAAGATACATAATGCATCTACTCATCACTCGTTTACCCATTCAACAAACATTTACTGAGCATCTACTAGGTTCCAGCACTATGTTAGTAGGAAGACTCTGGCTAAGGGCCCAACTAAAACACTGATGTGGAATCTGCCCTGTTCCACATTGGCATGGAACCTACTTCTCTGAGTCCAGATTATTACCTCTTTCCATTTGGAATGCAGTGGCTGCGTACCACAAAGCTCAGTGCACCCACATAAAAATTATACACAGCAGAGAACCATTCAAAATTCTACTTGGTGATGTGTCTGAGGGCAATGCAAAGCAGTGATGGTTACCACGCAAGCTTAACACTGATCACCAAATAAATAGTGTGTCTCCACTTCAATGGCATCAGCAAGTGCCACTGAGAAGGGATGGCCGCTGCTCTACTGTGTGCCTTCAAATGAGAAGCACATTTCTGTTCACAGAGCACTGAAGCAAGAGGCAAACGTGGATGAGGCAAAGTTTACTTCATTAATATTCTGGAGTTTCACATAATTTTTGGCCTACTATTAAAGTATTCATATATTTTAATATATGCATATATACTTTACTATATAGGCATATCCATCTTGATGTATACATGGAGTACAAACCTTAGTGGGGCTACTTCAAAGAAAAAAAGGTGAAATTTTCATGTACACATATGTGTATATCCCATAATATAAAAATATTTCTAAAACAGCTGTTAACATACCCACTTCCTGATTTGAGGACTTTAGCTTATCTCCCTGAAGGTCCGTTTTATCCTAAAATGAAGTAGCAATTTAAAGCTAATACAAGTTTCAGCTCATTTATGTTTATTTTATGGTATTTTTAATTAGTGCCACATTACAGAAATCTACCTCAAGGCAACTTATTTTGTGAAAGGCACATTTAAAAATAATAACCCAATTTATAAATATGATAAATATGTTTTTACTTTTCTATCAGTAGTACCAGCCTATAGTTTAGAATTTGAAGGAAATGTAAATACTTCCTCCGGCCGAGAATTTCTCTTCCAGGCATCTACCAGGGTGATTATATTTGATAAGTGGACGTGATTTGTTTCTTTTATGTTCATATGTTGTCTCTCTTCCTAGCTCTACTTTAAACCCATATCACTCTGAGAGAGGTTATATACTAACTTTAAATTAGCCATCAGTACCTTAGTGTAAGTTAGTTTCTGACCTTACTTATCAGGGTTCAGAGGGCAATAGAGTTCTCACTTTGTGAGAGGGCACAGGGTACTGGGGGAAGGTATGCCTAAACGTGATGCTAAAGTTTGTTGCAGGGGTCCTCAAACTTTTTAAACAGGGGGCCAGTTCACTGTCCCTCAGACCGTTGGAGGACCGGACCATAGTTTAAAAAAAACTATGAACAAATTCCTATGCACACTGCACATATCTTATTTTGAAGCAAAAAATACAAATGGGCAAAAGCACCCGCATGTGGCCCACAGGCTGTACTTTGAGGACGCCTGATTATATATGGGAACTGCATATCTGGAAAAGAGATCCAGGATGAGCGAAGAAGAAAACACTTCGCCTAGGATTGGTCATCACTGCCAGGTATCAGCTTGGTGCATAGCTTGACTTTTCTCTGCCTAAGAAGGTTTTCTCAAAAGTGATATCCTAGGGTGCTGTCTGGGAGTCATTGCTAAGTGGATGTTAACAGAATAGGGCAAAGGAGGAAGAATAAGAATAATTACAATTAAAAACCACCCCTCCCCCATCTCCCACCAGAATAAGCCACCTTTTCCTGCTTTTGTTGTTCCCTACTCTAGTCTACTCTAGTCCCCTACTCTCAGCGAGGAGGTCTGAGAATGTGTGTGTGTGTGTGTGTGTATGTGTATGTATGTATGTGTGTTTTATGCACATGTGTGTGTCTGCTTCTTGCTATCACTCAAGTGGAACTGTGAACTTTGAAAAGACGTTCAGACTCCTTTCTGAAGACATTCTATTCAAATCACTCTGATGCTAATTCTACTAACTAGAGTCATAGGGAATTAGGCATCCATTGCTAAACAGGCCACAATCCCAATGGTGCTGAGCAAGCTAATTTTCTGGACCCAGTTCATAATGTTCAATTGGTAGCAGGGGAGCTACAAAGCAGTAAGCTCTGATATGATGACTAATCAATCAGAATTTGAAAGCTCCTGAGCAGAGAATCCTGGGAAAATTCAATGAGGCTTTGGAAGCTGTGTAAAAGAAGAAGAAAAGGCCGAGGAAAAAGCTGTGTTTTTTCTTCCCCCGGGCTTGAACAGCTGTCATCTGTCTCAGAGTGGGAATGTTTTTTCTAAGTAAAAATCTCATTTACATACTATAGAATGTGATAGAAAATCAGTGAATAAACAAATTTAGCATCAATTCCTAGCTAATAATTATGACCCTTTCTTATTCCCTGGAGTTTCAATTCAAAAGAAGTGAAGCTTCACAACATTAGTTTCAGGAGCCAGAGTTTTAAAGATGCTGCTTAGAGGAAATGCCCTGATCTTTCTCTGCACAGCGGTGCACTGCTGTTGTAATTTTGCCTAATAATACCCCAAGCTCCACTTGTTACTAACTAAATAGAAATAATTCTACAGAGGCTTCAAATGGAATTGTGTTATCCAACATGAATTCTCCCAATGCTGAGGCTATCCCACGCCAGAAGGAATTCTTTTTATTAATGGCAAGTAATCTCCTTGCCCGTGCTACATTCATAATTCTTTCCATTCATACACATTGGAAGGTTAAATTAAATTTGCCACACATGTTTAGTAGATAACAATGCTTTGAGTAGTACTTAAACTTTAAAAGAGGCATTTATTTCTACCGTATTCTAAACACTACGCTTTTAGGCTTCCACTTGGAAAAATCAGCATTACTTAAAATTATGGGACAGTAATACTGATATGTGTGTGTGTATTTATAAATCATTTTATATACTATGTGATATTTTTGTGTTTGGGGACACTGAAAAACACTTTTAGTATAAAAATAGGCTTTTTAGTTTTCTCATAAATTAAAATGGTTATAACATAAATAAAATGCTACAGTCTTCTAAACTGTATTTTCATGTGACAAAGGTATAATTATGCCCCATATAATTACAGTGTAGATTTTATTTTAATGTGTTATAAATGTTAGAAAAATGGTTATTAATTATTCAGAAGATTTGAAGAATCAGAATGTCAATATTTATCAGCTATGACAAACAGTAAAGCAGATTCAATATAGTTAAGCATTGATATAAATATACACCTTCCTAGAAACATTGAAGGTTTCTGTGTATTCAAATATTTATAGGGATGACACTTATATAGAAATATCACAAAATCATGGTTCTTTATTATATAATTTCTGAAATACTGGGTGTCAAATCAAATTCTCCAAATGTAAGAACGCTTTTATTATTGCACATTGAATGTTCTTTCCTTTAAACATTACAGATTCCACTTTGTCAAAAGTCTCTCTATCATTCTATCACTCATATCATAAGCACGTATTAAATACCTACTACACATAAGGCAAGAAACAATGAAGCCATACCATATGTATTTTTTTTAACTCTCAGAGATAAGAGTAGGTAGGCTGGCAGGGGTCAGATTGTAGAGGGTATAATCTATCAAATTTAAAATGTTAAGCCTATTCTGCAGAAATTAAGAAGTTATTGAAGAACATCGAGCAATGAGGAATATATTCACATTTGAAATTATAGAAATATTGGAAACGACTGATGAGTATGCGCGTGTGGGGGGGGGGCACATGCCATGCAGGGAATTGCATTAGAGGCTAATCTAATATTCTGGCTGAGATGAAAGGAAGTAAATTTAGGAGATTCTGTGAAATTTATAGAAGAGAAGACAGACTAAGCCATGTTATGAAAGAGGACTAGAAGGAATTATCATTGACTGATTGAGGCAATGGGCCATGGAACTGAGGGGAAAAGATGCATCTGGGACCGTACTCAGGTTTCTACTTTGGTAATTGGGTTGGTGGTGATGCCATTTGTTGACATTGAGAATACAAGGGAGAAGCAGTGTGAGGACAAAGATTGCATGTTTATTTTGGGTATGTGCTGTTTAAGAGCCCCATAGAGTATGCCCAATAGGCACTGGATATATAGGTCTGGAGGTGAAAGAGGAGATCTTGGATGGTGGTAGAGATGAGGGAGTCATAGGTGAATATAGTTAAAATAAAGAAAGGGGATTAGATTGCCTAGGAAAAGCATGCTGCATAAGGAAAATAACAGAGAACAGAGCCCTAGAGAAGAGGAACCATTGGGGACAGGCTGCTAAAAGGAATAGGATCAGGGAGATCGGGAGAATCAGCAAAAAATGCAACTTACAAGCTAAGACAACAAAGGTTTAGAGTGGTTGACAGTGTCTCTTCTAAAAGGGAAAATTTAGGGTTTCCAGATTTAGTAAGTAAACATACAGGACCCCCAGCTAAATTAGAATTTCATATAAATAGAAATAATTTTTAGTATGTCACAAATACTACATAGCCTTTTTATACTAAAAAGGCACCCATTTTTATATAAAATGTTACTAATTAAATTTAAATTTGCTATTTAAAATACAGGTTATCCTGCATTTTGTTTGGCAACCCTAGACAAATTATATGAGAACTGCATAGATTCCACTGCCTCTGGCAAGAGCAGCCCTTATTAACCGCATTTACAAAATAATTTTATTGGAGTGTTTAAATCTAGTTTTCACAGCTGATGAGTGGATGGGTAAAGGTGTATATTCAAGATACATTAGTAACTTTGAGATCTTTGCTGTGATACAAAGGGGGAAACTTAGGGTAATAGCTAATGTGGGACCCAGGGCCTCTTGAGTTAGTAAAAGAGTGAAAGGAGGGAAGCAGTAGAACAAGAGAAGGTGGGATGCTGAATCAGGGACACAGATGCTCTGTCCCCACCCATCCACCTACAGCCAAGCCCTTTGACAAGTCCCTTTGCTGTCTGTATGTTTCTTCAAGTGTGGAGTTCTCTTCCATGTAATCCTCTTCTTTTCCCCCTGTCTGATGCACTGCAATTCATCTTTCAACACTCACACCCTTTGTAGAAAATGTGCCTGGCCACCCTTATCAGAGTTATTACTTCTTCCCCTCTGTCATTTTAACAACTTTCAGCATGATGCTGTAAACTCTGTCTTATAATTTGTATTGAATATCCCTGACTCTTCAAGGGGCAGCTAGAAGACAGAGCTTTGCCTTATTAAATTTTATAATACCAAAGTCTAGTCCAATTCTTGGATCAGTATAAATGGTTAATAAATGCTGGAAGAATAGTTTACAGATTCCCAAGATCCCTTTATTCTGTTTATATTGGCTTGCATAGAGAAATTTCAACTACACATAGAGACATTTGAAGAATCTAATGACTATTGGACAATAACATTTAAGAGCTACTCAAACCTCAAGTTTAGATGCACTAAGATGCATTAAATAGGTGTATAGGCATACATTGCATTTTACATCCATCCATACAATATTATCTAATTTTTGTTTTCATAAAAAAAGTACAGAAAAGTGCCTCAGTTATATTGCTGAAACATCCTATTCATGTATTTCATTTTCCATTGTTACCTAAGGGTTACATCTTTGTTTTCCCTAAGTAAATACACTAAAAATATTTCGAAGTTATTAGAAGGTGAACATATTGAATGTGAAAGCTTACTTAGGTATCTAACATATCAGAAAAGGAGAAAGCAGCAGACAACTAAAGGAGGTAAATTTAGGAGAAAGTATAGATTAACCAAAAATTGAAGGGTCAGATCTTGTAAAAAAGAAAACAAAGAAGAACAAATTTTAAATGGCAAAACTTTGGAATGGTCTGAATTCTTTTTATCATAAGAATCATTACCAAGAATATAGAAATAAACAAATTGAATTCAAAGTCCCAAGCAAAACCATATGGTGCATATTACCCACTTGGTTGCCTTGGCAAAGAACACTTGACATTTGGGTAATCACATTGCCATTAAGAAAACCACCTGCAAATCAAACAACCAGTATTGACAAGCAAGGCCAACCATACTGATTTATCTCCACCTTAGGGGAAGGTCTGCAGAGGAGTTTGGATTGGGTTTATGCCATAAAAAAAGAATGAGGCCATGAAGGTTGGAACTGCCAACCAACTCTATATACTATGTAGATACTCTGGTCTAAACAGCCAAAGTAAAAAAAATTATCTGGTTTCTAATCTGCATAGTCTGGGGTTTTATACTCACCAAGGCTTAAAACCACAGAAATGCAGACCCTGGACTGGGACAAGGTGGTGACTCAAGAAATTTCAGAGGGATTTGGGCAGCCTGCTTCTGAGATCCTCTAGGGTTCCCTGGCATCACTACAGGGTGGGCCCACCAGATGGAGGAGTAGGATAGGCAGATAAACGAGCACAGGCAGGCTACAAAGATGTTCAAATGACTATTGAGTTTTTCTCTTACATCATAGGAAAAATGTTTGTCAATGACTTTCCCTTACTAGAAAATAAAATTCATTTCAGGTGATTCAAATGTATTAAGCAAAAGCTTAATAAATAAACTAGTTCCTGGTGTGTGGGCTGGACTTAGGGACACATCTGGAGATTAGCCACGGAGTAAGTCATGACCACTGATAGGCCCGAAGGAGCAAAGGGAAAAATAGTGGTTCCCATCCTGAGATCACTAAGAGCACGAGCAATGGAGGAGGAGTTCTCTGGCAGTGCTGTACTCAGGAAGAGTACAGCACAGTGGGCAGTGGAGAAAATCTGCAATGATGCTTGCCTTTTGCCTTCCTATCTTCTCCTGCTGGCGCCTCCCACTGGGCACATCCACCAGAAGCCAGGAAAGCCAAGGGGCCAGTCTCCTGGGCCACGCTGCACAGCAGAGATGGACAAAGTATAGCTTAGAGGTAGGAGCAAACAGAAAAAATTGAGACTGTTAAGGTTATTATTATTGAGCTTTCTAAAGTGTACAGAATGCCTGAGCAATTCAAAAACAGAACAGAAATTATTTTTGTTCTCTTGGGTGTTTTAAAGCATAAATAAGTAAGTGTTCTCCTTATGCTACTCATTTTGGGAAAGTGAATCGTTCAAGTTGTCAAAGTGTATAAGCAATGTCTCTTTATTCATGATCATGGAATAACCCCCCCCTGCTCAAACAACTTTTTGCTTCAGGGCAAATCTTGGCTTCAAAATATTCTAGCAAGGAAAAAGGGTTAGATAGGATTACATGTTTACTATGGGAAATGATCTATGGATTTTTTTGGGAAAAATTCCTAGCATATCTCAGATATTTTCAAGTTCTTTAGCAATGGAGAGAAGCACTTTCGGATGACAAGCATGATCTTCCTTTATGAGTCCCCGCAGAGCCAAATACATCAGTGTGGTTTATTGCAAGTATGAAGAAAAGGCTCCTGGCTCTCATCTTAACTGGTTTATAAGAGGCTCAGGGTAGTTTGTATACTGCATTGAGGTCTAAACTCAAATGCAAATTACTGAGCTAATGCATTTAGTAGAAAGAGAATTACATTGGAAGACAGAAAACCTAAGAACCAGGTTTGAGTTTACCGCTAAGTAATAATATGGTTTCAGACCAGAAAGGTAAATTATTTATGACACATTGTACTTTTTCTGAAAAAAAGTTGCTATAGTTTATTTCCAATATCTTTTCTGAATAACTTTTCAAAAAATCTTAGATCTAAATTCTAAAGGCATTCATTGAAATGACCAAATACCTGTTTGAAGAATAAATAATGCAGAAGGTAAGGAAAATAATTATTATTATTCTCTGGCAATAGTTTTAAACCCACCTTTGGAATAGAATTTCCATTTACAAGGCCATAAATATTTAAATATATAAGGTGTATGGAAATAGCATCAGCTAAATAAGAGGGGATGAAGTTTTGACCCTGGAAATGCTTGGGACTTTGCCCTGGACAAAATTGTGCCGTGTGATTTTTTTTTTTTTTTTTTGACTGAGAATCTTTCTTTCACCATTTTGTGGCGCTTTATTTTTTAAAGAAAAAAAAATCAAGCATGTCTTTTCTAGCTTCTTTTCTCAATCTAGCCTAGACTTCTAGTATTTGGTCAGTTTCCCTGAGAACATTTTTCTTATAAAGCTCTTCTCTAAGATAATATTGATGGATCATAGTGGGATTTAAAGTATTACCTTCCATGAATAATAACGCCCCCCCTCAAATATCCACATCCTAATCCCTGGAATCTGCTCACCTATTACCTTACCTGGTGAAAAGAACTTTGTAGATGTGATGAAGTTAAGGATCTTGAGATAGGGAGATTCATGGAAAATCTGAATGGCCTTAATATAATCACAAGAATCCTCACAAGAAGGAGGCAAGAGGATCAGAGTCAGAGAGAGAAGATATAGGGCTTGAAGCAGGATTTAGGGAGGAAAGAAGATGCTATGCTGTTGGCCTAGAAGATGGAAGAATGGCCCATTAGCCAAGGAATGTAGGCAGTATCTAGAAACCGGAAAAGGCAAGGAATAGATTTTTCCCTAGAGCATCCAAAAGGATGCACCTCTGACAAAGCACTGATTTTAGCCAGTTGAAACTGATTTCCAATTTCTAGCCTCCTGAACTATGAAAGCATATTTTATGTTATTTGAAGCCACTAAGTTTTTAGTAAGTTGTGTATAGCAGTAATGGAAAGCTAGTAGAAATTTATTAGAATATTTTAAATGGAGCCCTCTGGAAAGACCTAAAGCTCTACCATTTAATGAAAGCAATAAACATATCATGATTTAGCAAATCTCTGATTACCTCATATCCTATAACAGAAAGTTATGGAAAAGTTTTTGGCTAGAAAATAGTACCCACAGCCCCTCAGACACTGCTAAGTCAACTATATGTTCTATTGACTTATAAGGCATTAAACACAACTGTAGCCCTAACCAATGATTCAAAAAAAAAAAAAAAAATCAGAGTCACACAGATAGGCAAAATGATACAAAGATTTCTCTACGATCATTTGTAGGGTCCTTCATGTATTCATAAGAATGTTTTATGTTTTCTACTGGACTTCATAAAATCCCATATATTTTAATTTAAAAAACATCAGTAGACAAGGTACAATTTTTAGATTCAATATAATTAAATGTCTTTTGGGGAACTAAAATGTTGATAAACTATTTTGGAATTTCTCCCTCTTTTGGGCTATCCTTTCTCAATTGAAGTAGAGTCATGATGGATTAGAAGGAAATCTGTGCCCTCTTTTCAACTCTCCTTAAATCAAGCTCCTAAAAAGAGAAATGTAGAATTTACAATTGATAAAAATAGCTTTCTATTTCTCTATGCACTATAGCCTCTGAATACATTTTTCTCTTTAATTGCACTTATCATATGATTTTACAATTATTTATTTACAAGGCTGTCTCTATTAGAGTCTAATGATCATATTATGAATTTTTAAAGGTTATATCATTTTATGCACCTTTTAAAAAAATCTCCCAAGCCTAATGTAGGGTAAGCCCTAAATAAATGTTTCAGAAATTAATTCTTACATAGGCTAAAGTTATGATACACTTGATAGTGCTCGGGAAATGTTAAAAAAAATAAAGATAATCAGAAATAGTTTTCAATATTGGACAATATACACAAAATAATATAAGTAATTACTGCAAAGTAAAAATATTATCATAGTTTAAAATAGTCTTGCAAGTGTCAGAATTCC